>NC_060063.1:30353795-30653795 GCF_020283565.1 Trifolium pratense
CTTAAGGATGATATGGATTGGAACTGATTAAGTGATTACATAGGAAATGATAATGAAGAGGGTGGTGAACTGATTAAGTGATTAAGTGATATGGATTGGAACTGATTAAGTGATTATATAACAAACGAACCCTTAGTGTAAACTACACAAAAAATTTATGAAGAATAAACTATAATAAAATTTACTACTATTTTTAGTTTTGTTAACTATTGGGCAAGAATACTAGTAAGCATAAGTAAGACCCTAAAAATGAAAGGGAAAAATAACTAGTGGTACATATTATTATTGTGGCCTACTATATAGTGCTTGCTAAGTATCTTTGTAAAGTAAGGTATACCATAATTTTTGGAGACCAAATTCAGTGTTACTATTTGATGATGATGTTGTTGAGTGTTCTCCACGTACCCAAAGGCTAACACAACTTTTAAAAAAAACTAAAACAGTAAAAAAAATGAACAGGGGTGGCAGCCGAGATATCCATCGGCGGAGGAGGAGGAATCTGGGGAAGACCCTTGGGTAGGAGTAGCTTAGAGATATTCACTCGCACGTGTGTGCGCGCACGTGTGTTAAAATAAATAAATTAAATACTTATTATAACTAAATTTTAAAATAGACTTAAACTCTTATGAAAAATTAAAAATTATAAAAAAGATTATAACTTGCAAGGCCAATGATCAGTGCATTTTGGCACATATTTTATGGCTTTATACTTTGACATATTGGAAGCTTTTCTAGCCTAATATTAACTTTTTACCATGTTTCTTAACTTTGGGTCATAATTGAGCTCTAATGTATTTCTTTGATTAATTTTCGAATTTAATTGCATGTTGATTCTTCTCAGTCCGTAGGTAATAACTTGAGCTACGAGTATCGGATTGAGGTGTGCGAATACGCGTTGGAAAGATAAGAGAAAGAGCTACAACTTTCATATTAAGGCCAGAACGCAGTTCGGAGCGCAAAGTAGTCAAATATTTATGTTTATGTTCCAGACTTTATGAAGATAATTTAATTTCGGGTCAAACTTATGTTTTTCGACCCGTAGCTTTTTAAGCCCAATTTTCTCTGAGTACTTAAGCAAAAACACAGCTAGGGTTTCATTATTCAGTCTTCACGCAAAACAGAAAAGAGGCTGCTTCTTGTCAGTCATGGAGAACTAAAACTCTAGATCAATCCATTGACGAATGGTACTTTATACGGATTCTTGAGGTTCTATTTTAATGTCAAATTCGTTTTATGTTTTATCTCTTTCTTTATCAATTTCATATTAATTCTTGTGCGAATCGATTTGTCTTATGATGCTTAATCATATGTAGTTTTGTTTTGTGCAATTCATTGATAGTTTGCTTAACTGATTTATCGCTTGTTTAGGTTAGTTGAGTAGAAATTGATAAAGTCTATGATGCTTAATTATAGGTTTGATCAAATTCGGATTTAGATTAATTATGTTATAGACGCTTGTTCTACCATGGTTAATTGAACTTTTTGATGCTTAATCAATAGGATTCGAATAGAAGTTACTCGATGCTTGTTCGGTTAGTTTCTATCAAACATGAATAAATTTGTAGAACGAATGATCTTTTGAAACCTGTGATAGAAATCCAAAAGAAGTAGCTGAAGCTAATGAATTGATTGCCTTCTCATTACTTGCAATTATTCTGCGAACCAACCTAAACCCCATTAAATTGTGTTCTTACAGTTCTTAAATTTGCTAATAATCATTGTGAGACGACCGAGGTTTAACTATCTTGTTACTACATTTTATATTTTGAATTATTTTGACCGCGTACGACAGCAATCAACCAATCTTTGGCAGTTTGGCGGAGGACGGAGGTGCTGAAGTAGCCACATAGCATGTGGCATTGCCAGGTAAAATATTTGTTCTCCACGGGGAGAACTATGTAACCGGCAGCATTCGTGAATGCGGAGTCTTCCGGAACAAAGATGGTTAGTGGACCGTTAGGGTTAATCTCTGAGTCAATTTTCAGAGATTGAAACTCCGACGAAGCTATATCGAAGGAGTGGGAAGGGTCGTTGGATAGAATTTGGGTGAGGTTGAAGTTAGAAGAAGAGGGTGGTGATGGTGATGATGATGATGATGATGAGATGATGAAAATGATTTTGATGATCGACATTATTATGTTAAGGATGATATGGATTGGAACTGATTAAGTGATTATATAGGAAACGAAAGTTAGTGTATATGTGAATGAATAAGCTTTTCTTAACACATAAAGCTGAACGATTCTTTCTTAACACATAAGCATGTTTCGATGATGAAGTAAAGTGGTGAAATGGGGAGGGTTTAGGAAGGGGAAGTGGATCCTCTCTCTCCTGCCCATTAGATTAATCTCATGGTCTTAAAAGTGAATAAAAGCTTTTTTTTGACAAAAAGTGAATAAAAGCTAGAAAATAATTACTGTATATTTTATTTTGACTAAATCGATCAGAAAACGATACCGATCACAAGCTTTTCGATCTCGTCACTGAAACCCCAACACCGTCCTGCTACTCTGTCCTGTTTCGATTTGTTCCTGTTTGCCGCTTTCTGCTTCTTCTTCGTTTGGGTTCACGGCTGCGCGATTTCTAAACAGAGTGAACACGAAGCAGCACAACAAATGAGATTGATTTAATTCTACCCCCTGAATCCCAAACATCATTTACAACTTTTTTAGCCTCAGCATGTAAAAGCAAGCACTCAATTTTTTCTATCTACTTCATTCTGATCTGTCAATACGTTCCTGATTTTGTCTGGAGTGTTGACTGCATGTACAAGGAGTAAACGATAATTTACCCTTTTTCAAATTCATTGATTATTTTATGTTTAAATTTGAAACTGAATTGAATAAGAATAATATAATTAGGTTCACATTAACATCTTAATATATTTAAATATAAAATATTTATAAATTTTTTAGTCATTAAATTTGGTCTAATGGTAAGAAATTTTGGTAATATAAATGAAATTCTAAGTTGAATTTTTTATTCCTTTATAAACCAAACAAATATTTGTAATTTTTATAATATAAATAAAATTTAATATTTAAAAAATTTAATGCACAAGTTTTAATTTACGATAGGAAAATATGTTCATATTTGTCTTTTTAACTTACTCCTATGTCTTTAAAATTGATTTTAGCGTGTAGTGATTACTTTTGGTTCCAAAAAAAAGAAAGGGATGAAACGATATGAACGTAGGGTCTGTTGACACTTGACACCAAAACGGTGGACACCGTCAATTATTTGTTTTTTGTTTTTTTTTTTTTTTGAAACAGTCTATTCATTCATATATCTCCGTCTTCTAGTTCTAACCTCAAGTTCTAACGGTAACATGTCCAATAACAATAGATTTCATCTCTCTATCTTTCTTTTCCTTTTTATTTTCTATCCTATTCTATAAAAATAGCCTAGGACCTACCTTGTCCTATTCATCTTTTTGGTTCTAATTACAATAACTTTTTCATAACCATAATTAAATTTCTCACCTTTCTCTCTTCCCAAAGATGATAAATTTATTTTTACCCTTTTCCCTACTTTGTTACACCCTTTTTTAAGTACTAGTAGCAGTAGTAAATAAATCCTTTTAACCCATACTAGTAGCTCTTCTTATATATGGGCCCTCCTAATTGTTTTCTTTTAACTTTGATTAAAGGGAAAGCGAGAATAATAACTCATCATTGGTTTTACCGCAATCTGAAACAAAAATTAAGACAATAAATACCGCATCAGACGGTGATAAACAGACAACTTCAATTTTTTTATTGACCGAAGACACCACTACAATTAACAGCAGCTATGCCTAATTGCCTATATGAATAACTTAAACGGGAAATGTTAACATGTGCACCAAAATACATATTAAGGAAGCAAAAATAGAAAGTATTAAATGTTAAGCATTAAATTTTAACTTTTTAAGCATTAAATTTTTGTATCATTAAAAGTTAAATTTCTACTCCCTCCGGTCCTTTTTATAAGGAACACTTTGAAAAAATTACACAGACCAAGAAAGCACATTTAACATAGTTATTTTCATTTAATACTCTTACAAATTTAAATTTATTCCATGTATACCCTTATTTAATTACTCTTTATTCAACTAACTTACTTATTTTTAAATTCCCTCTCATAATAAATAAGGGCATAAGTGAAATTGATCATTTAAAACATTTGAAAATTGGTCAAAGTTTCTTATAAAAAGGACCAAATTTTTTTTCCAAAGTGTTCCTTATAAAAAGGACCGGAGGGAGTATATTAAAATACCTTAACATGTGGATGCACATGTTAACAACACCCATAACTTAAAAGGGAAATGTTTTTAGTGATGCTAATTACGTATCCGTCCCAAAATATAAAAAGAAATTTGTTACAAAAATTAATGTATTTGAATAAAAATATTAATTAAATATATCAATTTTAGTTGGTTAATTTTTTTTTATATTTTGAAACAGAAGTAGTACTAAGTAATAAGTAGTCAAAGAAAAAAAAAATAAACAAAAATATTTATGTAAAGAATAATTTTTATAACTTCAAAATATTAAATACGCAACTTTTAAAATATGTTAATTTTCTTTTTTATTTTTTTAACCAATGCCTTAAAGTCATTAGTGGGCATTTTTCAATATTTGTTTATGCTAACAAGTGATTTTAGTGTACTTGTTGAAAAATCATAAAAGTAAATTTGGTTTTCAAAATATAAGTTAAATGTGTGTTAAGAAATTTGGAGTAGTACACACTTTTTAAGTAAAAATTTATTACTTTAATTTCTTTTATTTTCTTCTTTGTTTTATAAAGAGAAATATGTTTTGGAAATGCCAAAAAGCGTCATAGAACATGTAATTTATTATTTTAATTGATTTTAATTTCTTCTTTGATGTCAGAACTGACCCATAAACTAATTTATGCGGTCCAATGAGTCAAATACTAGTGGTGATAACAAAAATAAAAATTTTAAATTTTGCAGGAGAAATTTTTATAATATACTTTTTTTTATGCGAAAAATAATTCAAAATTTCAAAAGATACACAAAAGTTTAATTAAGAATAGGGACATGACTTAAAATATTTAGGGGATCAAAACTAACTTAAATTGTTTAGAGAAACTAAAAGAAATTGAGATATTAAAAAAAAATAAAAAACATAACTAGTCCTAATTTAAAGGAAAATGTTAAATGGTGTTTTCGGAATACTAGTTAACAATATTAAGAAGAAAATTTGTCTTAAAACGTGTGAATTCGATACTTTTAAAGTGTAAAAAGTTATGGTTTCAACATTAATTTTATTTTAATTTTGATACACTTAACAAATAAATGGAACACTTCTAATTTAAATAACTCATTTGGTAGATATCTCTAATTTAATATAGGAACTTCATCGTACCACATCAAATTTACTCAACTCACAATATTTTTTATCCAAAGATGGATATATGATAGCTTAATTATTTTTTTGATCAGTTGATTGCAAAGACAATTAATTTTACATTTATATCGAATGGTGGCGTAAATAAGATACTATACATTGTTTTTTATTTTTTGGTCAGGTTGCTTGATGACTAGAAATTTCACTTTTAAGATGGATAAGTGAGATGTCCAGAGTTCGAACTCCGATCCCTGCATATATAATATGTGATGTCACTCACCAACTGAATTAAACTCCCAAAGACTTATATGAAACGCTTTTTCATGTTGATGTTCTCCAATTGACATAAAAATTATGAAATGGTAGCAAAGTGTTTGAAATTAAAGATATAGATCTAGTGTCTTGAAGTAAAAATAATTATAATTTTTTTTTAAGAAAAAATGAATAAAAGTAAAATATAAAAATATTGAATTTGCCACTCTCAAGGTTATACATACCGTACATTATTTTTTTATTTCTTAAATGGTGTTTAGTGTTTCGGACACTAGTTAGCATTTTTTAAAAAAAATTTAAAAAAATATTAATATAATAGCTTATTATCAATATTCTTTTATTAAAAATACATTAACGTGACAACCAATTATTAATAGGACAAAACTTAGGTCAAGTATTATAGACCCTTTTGGTCTTGTTCTCCACTTAAAATTTGACACATCAACATCTTAATTAAATGGAGAACAATTTGTTAAAAGCTGACATGAAAAAAAATTGTAAATGTTTCAAATTTTATGTGGAGAACATGACCAAAAGAATGTATGATACTTGACCTAATTTTACTCCTTATTACATTTTTTTTATTGAAAATGAATGTTGAGGAGAAATCTTCATAGAATTGATCGGCATTGTACCAAAATTAGCAAGTATTCACTCAGTCTCAAAATATAAGCAAAAGTGAGTCAAACAAACTTGAAGTATTTGATTCAAAATTTGGACCAAATACATTCACTTTTGTTGACTCATTTTTGCTTATATTTTAGGACGGATGGAGTAAATTCAAACGAAAAAAAATCGACCAATGTGATACAAATAATCATTATTTTTCAAATGAATAACATCATCTCCAAATCGAACATGTCTAGTTAGAATCCTCCTTATTTCCTATTCTTTCCATTTTCTTCATTATTATATAGTTTTGGGATATAAATGCAAAAGTGTGACATTAAGTGGGTCAAAATATCTTTTATACACTCTAAAACATTTAAAAATTTGGTAATGGAAGAAATTAAAAAAATAGAAAATGGAGAGGATCCCAACTCCTATAATAGATGATAAAACCTCGCCTCAAAAAGTTTAACATTACTTATAACCTCTGATTAAAATGAAAAAGATCACTTACTATTTCATTCAAATACTTTTGGACCACAAAAATAATAATATGGAATTCTCTCTGTCCCAAAATATAATAAAAAATTGGTGAAATAAATTTGACATATTTAGTCCAAATTTTTAATCAAATATATCAATTTTCCTTGATCAATTCTCCCATATACTTCATTTTGGGAAAGAGGGAGTATGTTTTGAGAAAGAGTATAAATTGATGTAACATTTTTTTTTTGAACAAACAAAAATGGTATATATTAACATCAAAAGAGAGTCATGCCTAACACAAGGCGTGCCAGACAAAACCACAAAGTATTACAGTCCTCAAGTACACATTGAATTGAAAGTTCAGTCGATGCCCAAACATACAAACGGGCTCGACCACCACAAGTGGTTGTTTATGCCAAGAAAAACATTATTGGCCTTCAGCCACCAAAACGTTATAATTTAACTTTATCTAACATTTGCTGAATTGTTATGCTTGTTGTCTTGAAAACTCTATTATTCAGCTCGTGCCATAAGACCGAAACACAACACAACCACATAAGTTGTAGAAATGAGAGACGAACTCGCAACCCACCTGAACAATTAGTTAACTGCACAAAGTGATCCTGTAACATCTCTGCATCAGTCGATACAACACCTAACCAAGATCGAACCAGAGTCCACAAGGGTGTAAAAAACAGGACATGAAAGAAACAAGTGGTCAGTGATTTCTGGTGCACCACAACCATTCCCACAAAAGCGAGCATCATGATGAATGATATTACGCACCACCAAGTTGTCTTTAGTTGGGAGCCTGTTAGGCAGCAGCCGCCATGCCAGAACTGAGACTTTCAGGGGAACTTGTTTGTGCCATATTTGGTCGGAAGGAACCGTTGTAGTGACCACGTCCACTGTGGTAAGTGAAAAATACGCACCCTTCACCGAGTAACCACCACCAATATCATGTCGCCAAATCCATGAATCTGAAATGTTAGTTTGCAATACAATATCATAAAGTAGACTCGTGCACTTCCGAAACTTCAAGGAAAAATATTTTATTTTACTTTTAATTTTTGTGATTCATATGTGCCTAAAACTTGTGCCAAATAATTGTACATAAGCAAATGTATCTTTTATGTTTTTGGTTACATAATACAGTAATATGGAATATACTAGTACTTGTATATTTTTTTTCTGACTGAAATATTAATATACTAGTATATTGAGCCATGT
Source organism: Trifolium pratense (assembly GCF_020283565.1). NCBI lineage: Eukaryota > Viridiplantae > Streptophyta > Magnoliopsida > Fabales > Fabaceae > Trifolium > Trifolium pratense. The sequence continues at coordinate 30,361,748 of NC_060063.1, forward strand.
TACATCAATAATTTGTCATAACAAAAAATACATTATATTATGGTCGGCACAATCTCATAATCTCAAAGTTACTACACAACCTTCAATCACAAATCATAACATTCTCCTTCTAATTGTATCAATAACAACATTTCATATATAAACCCCCCACACACTTTCCAAAACCACAGCACAAAAAAGCGCTTCCTCTTCTTCTCTTCCCAAAGAAGCAGAAGAAGAAAAATTAAACCAAAAAATGGCCAAAGAAAGAGAGAAAAAGCTCTTCACAACGCTTTTCGGAAGTTACGCCGCAGAACTTAAGCTTCTAATAACAACACTTCTTCTTCTATGTACCGTAGCTACTTTCCTTCAATTTATTCCTTCTCGTTTCACTATTTCAGCTTCCGATCTTCGCTTTTGTATTTCTAGAGTCACCCAAACAGCCCCTAACAACACAAACACAAACATAACCGTAACGGAAAAACTTAACTCCGTTACTTCATCCTTATCTTCCTCTCTTCCAAATCTCTCTCCACCGCCTCCACCGTCTCCACCGTTAGTTCCAACCGAACGTGTAACAGAAAACGGAATAATCAAACGCGTTTTTAACCCTTATGGTTCTGCAGCTTATAACTTCATCACCATGGGAGCTTATAGAGGTGGCTTAAACACTTTCGCCATTATTGGTATAGCTTCAAAACCACTTCATCTTTACAGTAAACCGACTTACGAATGTGAATGGATCTCCGGCGAAGTTCGCGGTGCCGGACAACCAATCACCACCGTAGGTTACAAGATCCTCCCTGACTGGGGCTACGGCCGTGTTTACACAGTCGTAATCGTAAACTGTACTTTCCCGGAGCCACTCAACGCCGACAACTCCGGCGGGAAGTTGATTCTCCACGCTTCAACTTCCGGTGGAGGTGACACAAGCTTAAACATCACAGACAAAATCGAAGTTCTCACAGAACAAAATGGAACGGTAGATTTTTCGATTTTTACTTCGAAACCTAAATATGAATATTTCTATTGTGGTTCATCTTTGTATGGGAATTTGAATCCACAAAGAGTTCGTGAATGGATAGCTTATCATGTGAAATTTTTCGGTCCGAATTCACATTTTGTTATACATGATGCTGGTGGTGTTCATGAAGAAGTTTATGAGGTTTTGAAACCATGGATTGAACTTGGTTATGTTACATTGCAAGATATTAGAGATCAAGAAAGATTTGATGGGTATTATCATAATCAATTTATGGTTGTTAATGATTGTTTACATAGATATAAGTTTATGGCTAAGTGGATGTTCTTTTTTGATGTGGATGAATATATCTATGTTCCTCCAAAAAGTACTATTAAATCGGTTCTTGATTCGTTATCGGAGTACAATCAATTTACAATTGAACAAATGCCAATGAATAACAAGCTTTGTCTCACTGCTGATTATGGAAAAACTTATAGGTACATTGTTCTTTTTTTTTTTTTTTTTTTTTTTGAACCAATAGGTACATTGTTCTTAATCTCTTATATTATGGTTATTTTGTTTTGCTTAATGTTATTATGAAATTGATTGATGTAGATTATGAGGTGAATTTTTGTGTCGGTTATGGAATTTGATTGGTTAAACTTTTGTTAGATTTTGATTGGATCTGTTATGGAGTTTTGATTAATAAGCTGAATTGAATCTGTTTAACGGTTATGTGTGGGTGGTGGAATGAGCATTTACTTTGGTAGTTCAATTAAAGGATGAAAATTGATGTCATTGAGATTTTTTTATGCTTATTTTGCTAAGTTACTTAAATAAATGCTTATTTTACTAAGTTACTTAAATAATGTTGTAGATCTTGAGTGATTGAATATTGTTATTTTTTCCTAGCGTGGAGGGTGGAGTGATTGATTTGTGGTTGTGTATTATTGCATATTGCATACCACCTGTTTGAGTTTTGGTAATGGCCATTCTTTAGGACAGGTCTATGTGGGGTCTCTTTTGAACTTTGTTAGAACATAGTATGAATCTATGATATGATGATTTATTTCTTATTTATTAGCTGGACCATTCATTAACTATTTATAATTAGAAATTGGTCTTGTTTTGTTGATGTTTTTAATGAGTTACCAAAATTTATAACTAGCCTTTAATTAATCATATAGTATTTCTTTATGTTGAATTTAGCTAAAGTTTATAGTACTAGTAGCATTTGTCTATATCTACATAATCTTAATTGTGGTAATTGAAAACAACATAGATAAAGTATGCTATGCTATGGTGCTAATTAGTGATGATTATTTTCTATTTTCATATGGTTTTTCATTTAGGTTGATGTCGGTCTTATGTATTATAAACCGTTGCTTGCATGGTGGTCCACAAGTGAAAAAATCATAAAGCGTGTTGCATAGAGAGATGATGATTTTCCTGAACTTTCATACATATATACATAATGATTTTGATTTTAGATTAGGACTCTTTCCTTTGTCTACAAGTGAGGTTTGATCATGACAGATTTGTTTGGTGTGTACTCAAAGCCTTTAATTAATATTCATAAATACTGTTTACAATGTTTACCGTCCTACACCAACTGTTAGATCTAGCTGTAATTCGGATCCGGCTCCCCTAATCACGGATTCTCCGCATTTACGCAGTCAGGACATCAATGGTCGTCTGATTGTTTATATTCAAGATTAGCATTTTTCTTTACAAAAGATAAATTAAAATATGCATTTTTTAAACCATCTGATCTTGATTGGACAACCATCAATGTTCCGACCCCATGAATGCAGGACTCCTTTCCTAACATTCCAACCCAATTTCATTGCCCAATTGTTAGATTTTAGTAGTTATTAATAATTTTTCTTACTATTAATAGTATAATGTTAATTAAATTATTTTTGTCATCATACCATAGAAAATAGGGGAAGGTTGTATTGAGTTGTGAAATGGAATGTCTTGTTGCCTTTACAGTTGGTATGAAAACAACAATTGCTAGTATAGTAGTACATTATTTGTGGCCATGTTATGTTTATTTTTTTCTCACATGGGTTTATGAATTTTCAGGAAATGGGGAATTGAGAAATTGGTGTATAAAGATGTTAAGAAAGGAATTAGAAGGGACAGAAAATATGCAGTGCAACCACGTAGCTTATTTGCAACTGGTGTTCACATGTCACAGAATTTAGATGGAAAAACAACTCACAAAACAGAAGGAAGGATAAAGTATTTTCATTATCATGGAACTATAGCTCAAAGAAGAGAATCATGTAAAATGTTTATAAATTCAACAGAAACTACATATGACAAAACACCTTATGAGTTGGATACAACTATGAGGGACATTGCTGGTGTGATCAAGAAATTTGAGCTCAAGATGATTGGAAACAGAGTACAGAAGACAAGGCTATGAGCCTATGACAGCTTCAAATCTTTTATTCTTTTTTATAAACTATATAAATATTATAATGTTTTAACTTTTGTGGTAGAATAGAAATTTATTGAGCGGTTCTTTTTTATATATATATTTTTTATTTTGTGCTGTATATTTTTACAGATGTGTATATGATCATGTTTGTTTTTTTAATATTTATTTTCGGTGTTTTATTTATTTTTAATTATATTACACTTTTATATGTTTGTTTGTAAAAAATAATGAACAAAGTTGAAGGCTTCAATAATGTTGTCGGTGTGGGGCTTTGAGGGTATACCCAATCTACAGTGGTTGCCATGTGGAGGAGGATGTCTTTTGTTTTTTTTCTGATGCTTTGCGGGCGTGCCTGCATCTTTTTTAAATGTAAAAAAAAAAAAAAGATAGAGATAAAAGATGGGTATAATCGTATAATAAAGTTTATATAAATTAATAAGAATTGTATATTGTTTAGATTTAGGTGGAGAAAAATAAAAATACAAAGAAGTTATTTAAGGTCAAAATTGAAGGTAAATTTTAGTTTCTGCTCAAGAGTTTCAGTGAGTGTTTGAGTGCACATCTAAAAACTACGGAGTAAATTAAAGCCATGGTGAGATGAGGTCGCAAAGAGAGTAAACTAAAGCCATAGCGAGATGAGGTCGCAAAGAGGGAAGGAAGTAGACTCCGAAATGTTTTCCCACCCTCACGACCAGCTTTCAATATCATTGAATAGCATGGCCTGCCGGGCGCTAAGGTCACTAAAGTGGAAGAGCCGTCACATTGAAGTTACAAATAACATCTTCGGGTTTCAACTGAACAAGACAACTTAACACATATACCGCATATTCCAACTCATGCCTCTAATATATTTATTTCTTTGGTTAATAATTTTGTGGTTGAGATGAAGAAGTCAAGAAGCAAGAGTCAAAGTTGGTAGTTCGAATCATACTTTTTAGTTTTTACATCACACAATACTAGTAATACCGACAGTTTAAAAAAAAATTGAAAAGCGAAATAAAACAATAGAGTAAAATAGAATATAAATATAAAAGTGCATGTATTTTCTATTTTTTTAATAATTTTCTTTCCTTGTATTAGTTGAAAAAAACATACAGTAAAAGTTAATAAATTAACTGGTCATCAAAATTATCAACCAGAAATTAGTCATTAAAAAAAATTAAAATCTAAAACAATACTGTATCTATGAATGAAAAAACAAATATATATACTGATTTTATATTTGGAAGAGATTATTCAATTGTACCTTTATAAAAACTGAATTGCATATATGCACTTGTTCTGAGCCAGCAAATATTCGTACACGTCCCATTGTCCAGTGAAGGAACCTATTTTAGTCTTGATGCAAATGGACTCCATCCACGCTTTTCTCTTCTCTGTGCTCTTTGTTTGAGAACAGGTCATTAATGAAAGTGTTTATTAGCTTTTGGACAAGTCAAAAAAGACATGTGGGTGACATGAGTGCTAGCTTTTTCTGTTTGTTTTTATTCTACTAGCTACCACCACACCACAACGTGATTCAATCATTGGTAACTCCTAATTCATTTTCTTTAACAGATAAGTGTAAAATTATAAAAAAGTTATTTCATGATTGATTTCATTGTATTTTAACATTTTAATGATTTTTTCAATTAAAATTTAAATCGTTAAACCAAATATTAAATATTTAACTTATTTAATAATAGATAATATTTATATTATGACATGTAATAAAAAAGTCATGTGCTGGATTTAAATCAATATTGATTATGGATATGCAAAATGTTAGATAAACAAGATATGTGACCCATGTACATAATACCTTAAAGATATGTGACCTAAGTCAAAAAAAAAAAAATGTGACCTATGTTCATAATATCTTAAATTTTTTTGTGGAGTGTGATATTTTTCTCTTTTGTGTTTTTGGAACATTGGTCTGTAATTTCTGTCAGTGCTTCCTAGATTTATCTTTAAAATTTTGGATAGAAATGTGACGTCTTCACCTATTGTGATCATGGAACATTTCATTCATTGTTATCGTTTCAAACTAGGTCAACGTCCAATCCAAGTGGCCCAATCATCCTAGCTAAGTTCAGTCCAAATCAACTTCATTCTAGTAGCTTCGCTTACAACCAATATTAATAGTAATGGACACCATTGCTCATGTACAACCCCTATAGCAAATACTCCCCTTGCACATCGCTAAGGCTAAGACTGTTGGATTCATTGGCTCCTCTTCCCAAACGCCAGTTGTTGCCGGTTGTTACATAGAGTTATAATCGTCTCCATCTATATAAGCACAAACGGTCATTGTCAACGAATAATACAAAGAAATGTGAGGTTAGTACGAGGAGTAGTATAGTACCAGTGATAAGAGAGTATATGTACAATTTGATGTCTTCCATTTTTTTTTAAATGATGAGCTGGGGATTGAACCCATAACTTATATTATAATACTCAAATCTCTCACCATTAGACCAAACCTAATAATTTTGACGTCTTCCATTTAAGTACAACGTGCGTATGCATTTCAAGAACTCCGAGGAAAAAGAAAACACCGAGGAGTAAATGTTAGACGAAGAATAGTAGTAAAGCTTGATTATCATGTGAGGCGGAATTGTTGAAATCGAAATGACAGGAAGCAGTATAGTATAAAATCATCTAAACATAATAGAAAGACTTCTAAAATTCATGCAAAATATATATATATATATATATATATATATTTTTTTTTTGACGTTAAAATTCATGCAATATCTTTACGGAACAAATAAAACCTAAACTCACTATAGAATCTAACAATCATTACAGAACAAATAAAACTTAAATTCACTATGCTCTAAAAACAAAAGCAAATATGTTGTCTTAAAAACAAAGTCATAAAAAGTAATTGAAAAAAATATTTTTTAACCTGATCCCATGGGATGGGACAACCGCCTTATATTTTTATAATAAGAATTTTCTTTCCTATAGATCCGCTTTATATTTTTATAGGAGAATGAATTCTCTCAATTTTCTTTTCCTCATATTCCTCAATTTTTCCAATCCTCACCCTCCAATTCACCTTTTTCTTTTTTTCCTCTTCTCTCTCCACCTAAATCAATGGTTAAATTTTTTTTTACCTAAATTTAACTTGCGAGAATCCCCTCTCCATAAGATATTTCCTTTTGTCTAGTAACATAATAGCTAGACTAGCTCAAAAGTGTGAAAAAGGAGAAAATTCAGGTTTGAACTTGTTGGAAGTTGGAGAAACTTGAGATAATATCATCGTGATCTTAAGAGAGATATTAAATTTTTACCAAAAATCGGAAGACATTTGATTAATATGTACATTTCTTATAAGTTTAACAATATTTTTTTATTCACGATGAGAGACTTATTTATTCACATTCGAAACTCAAAAATCTTCCCAAAAATATGAGTTCTCATGTCTAGTTGATCCAATATGAGGTTTCACTCTCGCTTCCTCAACCAAATTGCACTTCAACTATGATACTACTTGTTAGGGAGTTCGAAAAAGCTCGAAAGAAATAATGAAGTTAATGCTCTAAAACCAAAAAATAGCGAGATATATACAATATCTCCATCCAAAATCTTAAAATATTATAAGTTAATGAGTGATCTATCTTACAAATATTACTTCAATTCATAATTAATGTGAAAGTTATCAACACGATAGAAAAAATGTCAATGTCTTTAGTAATATTTTAATAGCTAACTACCTTTACAAGAGTATAACTCAGAATTTCTATTTGCAAATAATATGTGAAAATTAGAATGACAGACCAATTTAAATGAAAGAGTCCAATTTTTTTAACTCATTCCTCTCAAAACAACAATGTTAGACAGGTTGACATGTTTGGACTCGGACTCAAACCCGTGTTACCGTACCATCCTAATTTTTCCTCTTGCTTTCGTACTTTATATGCTACACGTGGCTTGGTTTGAGCTTTTTAAGTTGTTGTCTCTGTCGGTTGGAGAGTAGAGTAGGGACCAAGAATTTTCTATACGCTAATTTTAGAGGAGTGGCTTTCAAAGAGGTATCAGACACATAAATATATGATGATAAAATACTACAGATTACATCATATATATATATATATATATATATATGTAATCCGTAAAAAAAATAAAATTACTCCATGCATATTGAAAATGTAAATAAATGATAGGTTCATGTCCATGACCATTTTTTTTTTTGTTTAGATCAAAAAGGACATGGTCCTACACGGCTATATTGTGGCGTGATTTACTTACTTATGATAATTTCATTAGGTCCGGTCTGATGTTCGCATGGTTAATTTTAGCCAAAATCCAAAGTTAATTGAGTTAGGTTGAGTGGAAAATTCATGTATTTTATATCAAACTCAAACCGACTCAATCTTTGTAGTGAGTGAGTTGAGTTGAGTTGAGTTGGATCAACAGATCAAAATAATATAACATATTTTTTAAACGGGTTGGCTTGACGAGTTCATATATTTTATATCAAACTCAAGTCTTTGCGTGAATGTTTTAAAGGGCAATCTTTGTGGGTATCTAATGTTGTAGCCAGCCGACACATGCACATAATCAATTATCGATGTGTTACATCTAAATTGTGTGTTCAAAACTAGTCATCAGTCAATAATACCCTTATGTTCAAAACTAGTGATGTGTTAAAGTATATTCTTTTTATTTTTAGGTTTTTTTCATTTTTATCTCTGAAATTCATGATTGAATGGGAAAATATAATTCAATGATGAAATGAGGCGACAATTGTCTACACCAACTTAAAGATAAGGCAACTAAAATCCTCACTTTTAGATTGCCAACATTCTTTATAATTAAATAATTAAATAAAAAGACCTGAAATATATGCACAATGAAAACTATTATGCTGACTTTGATCTAATCTTATCTTATTTATTTAGTACTCTTTGATCTAATCTTTATACTACCACGGTTAATCCCTTGATAGTTTTGAAAATAGAATAAAATTTAAATTACTTTCAAGTGATAAGGGTCTAGTTCCTTTAAGCATGTATCTAGAGATTCCATTTTTTAATCATGTTTATGGAAAAAAATTGGTTGGAAGAAGAGAATTCACTTTATCTCTAATGAAGATTAATTGTCGCTAACGACGATATGAAATTTGTATTAATATCATGGTAATAAAAAAAAAAAATTAAATTTAGACCTCGGTTTTTGTGTGTGTAAATCAACTAAGTGATAAGTACCACTTGAAACTCACACAATTCAATCCAAATTAAAAATGTTCAACCTAATTTTATCGGAGTTGCTATGGTTTAATTATACCTTATAAATAGAATCCTCAAACTACCGTAGTAGTATGGAGCATGTTGTATTTTGATATAAGGAGTCGACTGAACCCTTCGTCGAACCATACTCTGATACCACTGTTGGGTCACCAGACGACAGTCAGGGGTATCCACATTGAGCTTAGAACAACTATACAAGTGAGTTGAACATCAAACTTTTACTCAAAACCTTAAGACATTAAGTTTATGGGTCATTCACTTATAAAGTGTTCAACCACCACATTTCTGAGTAATATGAGACTTAATTCACCTCTCACTTGCCACAACAATATTTCTTCATGAATTAAAGGACATGCGACTCAAATAAATAACTGTTTTGGTCCCTGATTGTAGGAGAGACAAAGACCAAATTAAAGAATTTACAATTGAAAACTTCATAATTTAGAAAAATATTATTTTCATCAAGACTGTAAGAAATATTGGCCTTGCCTTTGCATTGCTTTGTGTTGGGTTATATACAAAGAGAGTTTCCATACTATGTTTCTATACAATTATGACTAATCAAATACAATAATTGCTAATCAAATACAATTATTGACTAATCAAATACAATAATAGTCTAATACACCCCCGTAGTCAAGACAGGAGGTTGACGAATGTTGAGACTATCACGAAAATCTTCAAAGAGTTGCAACGGAAGTCCTTTGGTGAATATGTCAGCAATCTGGTAACGAGAGTGAACATGTAAGACTCGTACTTGGCCGCGAGCAACTTTTTCACGCACAAAATGTATATCCATCTCGATGTGTTTGGTGCGTTGATGTTGAACTGGATTGCCGGATAGATAAACTGCACTCACATTATCACAATAGACTAGAGTAGCTTTTGTAATTGGGCAATGTAGTTCTAGTAGTAAGTTTCTGATCCAACAAGATTCAGACACGACATTAGCTACTCCGCGGTACTCGGCTTCTGCACTGGACCGAGAAAGAGTGTGTTGGCGTTTGGCAGACCATGAAATCAAATTGTCACCAAGATAGACACAATAGTCAGAGGTAGATCGCCTGGTGTCTGGGCAACCAGCCCAATCTGCATCAGTGTAAGACACCAATTGGCTGATAGAGGAGGGATATAAGTGAAGGCCAAAATCAAGAGTGCCATGAATATACCGAATGATACGCTTCAGAGCTGACATATGTTGTGTTTTAGGGTCATGCATGAATAAGCACACTTGTTGCACAGCGTAAGAGATATCGGGTCTTGTAAAAGTTAAATATTGTAATGCACCGGCAAGACTTCGATACTCAGCTGGGTCATGATATGGATTTCCAGAAGAGCCACTGAGTTTTGCCTTGGTGTCGACTGGTGTGGGTGATGACTTGCAAGAGGACATGCCTGCTCGTTCTATAATTTCCTCTGCATATTTCTTTTGAGAAAGAAAAAGACCACCTGTATGTTTAGTGACAGATATTCCCAAAAAATAACTCAGAGGACCCAAATCCTTCATGGCAAATTCAGAGCTAAGTTGAGACATAATAGAGTCACGAAGAGCATCAGAGGAAGCAGTGAGAATTATGTCATCCACATATAGAAGGATATAAGCAGTATCAATACCGTGATGATAAATGAATAAAGAGTGATCAGAGATGCTGTGAGAGAAACCCAGTGTGGTAACATAGTCAGTGAATCTCTGGTACCAGGCACGAGGTGCTTGTTTGAGACCATATAGAGACTTCTTGAGGAGACAAACATGCGCAGGATACTGTGGATGACGAAATCCAGGAGGCTGGTGCATATACACGGTTTCATCAAGATTTCCATGCAAAAAAGCATTCTTGACATCTAGTTGATGAAGACACCATGACTTAGATAATGCAATGCTAAGTACCATGCGGATAGTGGCTGGTTTGACGACCGGACTGAATGTTTCACCACAATCAACACCTGATTGTTGATTTGCACCATTAACTACAAGTCGAGCTTTGTATCGCTCAAAAGAACCATCAGATTTCTTTTTGTGCCTGAAAATCCACAAACTTCGAATAACATTAGAATTAGAGGGACGAGGAACTAATTCCCACGTCTTATTTTCAATAAGAGCATCATATTCCTCTTTCATGGCCATTTTCCAATTATGATCATTTAATGCATCAATGAGATTTGTAGGTAAAGGAGAGATAGAATTGTGGGTTGATGTATGTAGGTTGAAAAGTATACGGGGTTTGACAATTCCATGTTGTGCTCGGGTTGTCATTTGAGGTGAAAGAGGTGCAGGAGGGGTAATAGGTGTCTGAGTAGGTGGAGAGGAGGTGGTAGGTGTTGTTTTTGTAGATGAGATCGTTGTTTGAGAGTGAGAAGATGTTTTAGCTGTAGGTGTAGGTTGTTGGGCTGAGGGGGTTGTTGAGGGAGGGGAGGTTGTTTGGTTCGTGGTTTGAGGGGAAGGAGTTTGTTGAGTTGTTGGTGATGATGGTTGGGTTACACTTATGTTGGGAGAGGAGGCCGGTGTAGGTGTGGTGTACATTTGTGAGGTAAGAAGTGGGTTTATGTCGTCATCTAAGAAGTTATAGTTAGTCGTTGTAGGAGCATTCATGGTGGAAAAGGGAAACGTATTTTCCTCAAAAATAACATGCCGAGAGATAATGATTTTGCGACTTGACAATTCATAACACTTATAACCTCTATGATTAGACGGATATCCTAGAAAGACACATGGTGTAGACCGAGGTTGGAGTTTATTTCTAGTGGTGGAAGGAATTAAGGGATAACAAAGACACCCAAAAACTCTAAGGTATGAATAAGATGAGTCTTTTTGGTAGAGAATTTTGGTGGGTGATTGGAGAGTGAGTTTCTTATTTGGAAGTATGTTGTGTAGGTAAGTGGCCATTTGAAGAGCATGGTGCCAGAAAACCGGTGGAACAGAAGCATGAGCAAGGAGGGTTCGGATTATGTTATTGATTGTACAAATTTTTCTTTCGGCTTTTCCATTTTGAGGGGAGGTATGAGGACAGGAGAATCTGAAAGACATTCCATTTAGTTCACAAAACTTATGAAAGAGAGCATTATCATATTCTTTGCCATTGTCACATTGAAAACATTTTATGTCACGCTCAAATTGTGTTTTAATGTGAGCACGAAATTGTAAAAAAATAGAATGTACTTGTGATTTGTTTGAGATTGGAAAAGTCCATAAAAAATCACTAAAGTCATCAAGAAATAACACATAGTAGCGATGTCCCCCGGAGCTTAATACCGGAGAAGTCCAAAGATCGCTATGAACAATGTCAAAAGGCATATAAGTAAAGGACAACGAATTATAGAAAGGCAATTTTATTTGTTTCCCAAGTGGACAAGAGTGACAAAAGAAATCATTTTGAAACTTATTACATAGCAAAATTTTATTTCGATGAAGATAATTTAAAATGGGAGCTCCTGGATGTCCTAAACGACTATGCCATAACTCGGTAGATGAAGCGGCAAAGGCAGATGGTGGTAATGTTGTTGTGTTTGGTCTTGTGGGAACAGGGTAAAGGTCACCAGAACTATTACATCTCATTAAAAGTGTTCCTGTTTGAAAATCTTTCACAGAAAAACCGAAAGGATCGAATTCAACAGATACATCGTTATCAATTGTAAATTTTCTGACAGAAACAAGATTTTTTATAAGTTTCGGTGCATGTAAAACATTGTTTAAAGTTAAGGAGTTGGGTAAAGATGCATGTCCACAACCAATAACAGGAATATGATGACCATTTCCAACAGTAATATTATTACTCATATTAAAATAAGATGTGAGATTACCTCCATTGCCCGTCATATGAGAAGTCGCTCCGCTGTCCATATACCATTGATCATCAGGAGGAGATGTAGAGGAAGTATGCATTGCAGCCTGACTGTTCATAAGAGGTGGAGTAACTGATGGTGGCTGCCATGGATATGCCCATTGCTGCTGTCTGGGATAAGTTGGAGTGGTCCATAGAGGCCGCCGATAAGAAGACTGAGACGACTGATGCTGTTGAGGTTGGCAACGACGACGGTTGTTTCTATCCCTGCTACAACCTCTTGTCATATTGATTGTACGACTGATATGAAAGGAGTATGATTTTTTTTTTTTTTGGTAATATCAAAAGAAACAGAGCACAATTTGTTTGCTTTTAGCGTTACAGTGCTTTTGCAAACAAAAAACGAAACAAAGCAATTTTGGCCTGTGCAGTGATAGAGAGAACGGCACAGCGGCGGCTGGAGCTTTCACAAAGAAGAGAATCGCGTGCACTGATCGGAGAAGAAGATCGACTGAGTTGCGGCGGAGCGAACGGAGAAGACGATCGGAGAAGGTACCAGATTCTATTGTCACAGGCAACGCAGATGAAAAGAGGTGTTGCGGCGGTGCTGGTTCTGGCGGCTGAGTTTGCTCAAGGAAGAAGGTGTGGCGGTTCTAAAGGGGTTGATGATTCTGTAGCAACACAGTCTGAAGGTTGGTTAAATTCCCTATGATTGGAGATAAAGTACCTGTCTATATTTGTTTCACAGTGAGTTAGGAAGGAATAGAAGAATGAAGAAGAATGAAGAATGACACAATAATATGTCTCGGCTTGTGGAGAAGAATGAAGAAGTCTGGCAGCACTGCCTATATTGGTTTGAGAAGAATAAAAGGAATTTTTTTTTTTTTTTTTTGGCGGCACAGGGAAAGGGTAGGTTTTTGGATCAATACCTGATGCTTACTGATACCATGTAAGAAATATTGGCCTTGCCTTTGCATTGCTTTGTGTTGGGTTATATATAAAGAGAGTTTCCATGCTATGTTTCTATACAATTATGACTAATCAAATACAATAATTGCTAATCAAATACAATTATTGACTAATCAAATACAATAATAGTCTAATAAAGACTTTCATGAATTTTTCAGATACGCTTGCACATTCTTCATCTTGAATTTACATGGAATTATAAAAAAAAAAAAATTGGTCTTGGAAACATGTTTCTTGTTTATGTTGATTTGATTATATACATGATACTTGAGGATTAGAAACATGTTAATTTAGGAACAAGTAATAATTCGTTTTGAATTTTATTCCAACACCAATTTCCATATTTTGAAAATATCATAAGTATCAATTTGAGATTCACATTGTATAAATAAATGAATAAAATTTAAAATTCAAGCTAATTGTTTTATGTCTCTCACTTATAAATAAATAAAATTTAAAATTGTCTCTCACTTTTTTATTAATAATATTTACTCGTGGTTTTTCAATTTGGTTTAGTGGTGCAAACTTAAATTTTTTTTAGGGGATGGTGACAACTTAGTTTTGGTACAAAGCTAATAAGGACAAGAAAAAAGAACATCAAAAGAAGCATGAATTGATCGGTCGATATGAGAGGAAGCTCTTAGTCTCTAAGAATATGACAATGCAAAGACAAATAAGCAAAACATCACGGTAAATTTAACCCACTTGGGTTTCCAATATAATGACAAAGTTAATTTGCTTCCACCCATTTTCCAAACCCTAATCCCTAAAACACTTATAAAGAATGAGGAAGATGATGTTAGAAGAGGATGTGAACAATATGTAGGAACAAGATAGGCGTACAAAAATGTTGGAGGAAGGTAGGATGAAGACACAAATGGAAGACTACAATGGAAGAAGAAAACTTGATCCTAGGTTTTAAAGAATTTTTTCTTTCATTTCAGATTATTTTTTAATAAAAATTAATAATTACACAGCTGGCTTTTAAAAATAAATATAAAACAATCATCTGCCAGCCTTGTTGTATAATTGGGGGCTAAAAACAGCGAATCTTTAGATTGTAAGGATAAAACCGCGTAAAAAAAGGATGAAATCGCAAAAAAAAAATTACATGGTAAAATAAAACCCGCCCACGAAGTTTATCTCCACTATTTTTATTTTTTTTACTACCGGTTAAAGTGGTAATTCTCGTACCATTTGTACAAATTTATTTATATTGGTGAATTATTATTTTTGGTTTACAATGAGCTGATGATCGAACCCAAGATCTATAGTGTACTATCCAAACCCCTAACCACCAGACAAACTTAATGACTTACTTATATTGGTGAATTATCTCTTTATGATCTTTCAACTCTCAACACTTATGTTTTATTAATACGAGACTTGAGTTTATTTATACATACGTGACAATTGCCTATTTTCACCGTAGAATCCAAATCAAAAATAAATTTAACTTTCCAAATTTTTCTGCATTTATGAACAAAGTATAGAAGTGACTAAGTTTGGTCTAGTAGTGAGGAATTTGAGTAGTATGCAATAGGTCCTAGGTTCGATCATCTCTAGCTCCATTGTAAAAAAAAAGCATAGAGGCGTAACATGTAAAGCTAAAGTCAGGGGCGGCCCAAGCCCATGTGCAACATGGGCCGTGGCACAAGGTCTCTTAAAATTGAGGGTCACAAAAAAAATTATAGGGTATTAGTATTAGTAAGTTAGGGGGTGTAAAAATTAATTATTTATGTTAGAACATGTTGTAAGGCCCAACCCGTTTTTCTAAGAAAAAAAAAGCAGCAGAGAAGAGAAGCGTGTAATGTACGATCAAAATCAAAACATCAAAACAAGAAACTATCTCCTCCTTCTATATTCTCAAAAACTCCATTAATTCACCACCACCACCACCAGCGTCGACTTGCCACCATCACCGGCGACGTTAAGCTACTCCTCCTTGGCTCCTTCTATTCTCAAAAACTCCATTAAAGTTGAAACAAAGGTAAAAATTAAATTTTATAAGTTAGGGTTTCTAAAATTTGAAATTAAAAATCACAATTTTACTATTTTAATTGTGTTTCCCAATTCAACTCACATAGTTTTCCAATTCTCATCATTCTTTTTCTCCCAAAGTCAATTACGTTTTTTAATTTATTAAAATGTCACTTTCATATTTCGCACAGAGCCTTCAAAAACTCGGAGACGCGAGTAACTAAAGTTCCGAATTGGAAATTTAATAGACCTTACACTAAATTGATACACCTCCCAAATCTATTTGTAATAATTATAATAAAAATTAATACCAATTAGTAAGATTGTGAGTTGTTATCAGTTACCCACCCACCAATGAAAGTAGGAAGAAAACACCACAAAAGGACACATAGATGTATGTCACTTTGAGAAGGAGACCCTAAACTTTCAATGGTACACACATCACATTATGAATAGAGCAAATGGAAAATCCAGTTAACAAATTATGTAGAATGCATGCATGTATCCAATTTTTCTGTTGGGGTTGTCGTGGTTTATTTTATTTTATTTTTTTCTTTTCCCACCCTCTTCTTCGTAGGGACATCCAATTAGAAGCATATAAATGTATCATATTAAGTTCTAGTCCACAAACCCCAAAGAAAAGGGCATGGAGAATCATTTAATGATGTGAAAAAGTTCCTTTATTAAAAGATTATTTATTGTCACCATATAATGTTCATTATCTGGAAAAAGATTAACTAGCTAGTTAAAAGGAAAAAACTAAGAGTTGTTTGGTGGCAATACTATATAAAACTAATGTACGCTTATAATTTATAAATAAGAAATAATATATATATATATATATATATATATATATATATATATATATATATATATATATATATATATATATATATAAGGAAAATGTTAAATAGTGCATCCGGTGCACTAGTTAAACACATGCATTCAATGCATTGAAAGTGTAAAATGTTGTTTTTATCAACATTAACTTTATGTTTTATTTTTATTTTTGGTATGCTTAACAAGTGTATCAGGTGCACTGTTTAACATGACCCTATATATAATACTAATGTACAGTATATACAAATCCAGACATAAAAGTCTGGTGTGACCAAAATCTTAAGGAAACAAAAATTATACCGAAAATCTATATATTGACTCCGTTTGGATTAACTTATTTTTGAGCTTATGCAATTTTTATGTATTATTATAAGTTTGTCAAGTATAGTTTATGATAAAATAGCTTATAAAAATACAATTTTCATTAGTGTGAACTTATAAAATAGCTTATATACTCCGATTTTTCTTCTTCTTTTAGTATAAATAAAAAATCTAAAAAACCAGTGTGGCCAAGGCCACACTAGGCCTTCACATACATCCGCCCCTGAACAGTGCTCCAGCCTCCAGGACACTATTTAAGTATTAATATGAAAGTTTTATCTTAAAATTTGTGTACTTAATACCTTAAAAATATAAAAAGTTGTCTTTCTATCATTAATTTTATCCGTAAATTCATTTTTAAGTATATTCAACAAATACCCTTTTATGTGAGTGAGAATGATGAAAATGTATCAACCAATTGATTAAAAATAGAATTTATTTAATATAAACGTAAAACTTATTAAAGGATCTTCGATGTATTTTGCCTAGAATTTGGCTCGATGTTTTTAATTACTAAAATATGCAAACTAGTTTTCAGCTACTGGCTTCATATATCATAAATCTCCCTTCAGTTGGGTCTTTGTTTTAAAATCTGGATGGAGCATTTAAATTACAATCATACGGTTGAATATTCAGTATAAGAGTTGTAAAATTGGAATGGCCTATACCGTGGCTATAATTTAAGGACTGATATTTGAATAATTAAAAATGTGACTATTTTTAGAACAATCATGTTATTTTGATTATCTTCCTAACCTATTGGTGTAATAATCTTTTAGATTGTCTTCAAAGCATTTAAAATTTTCTCTAGTATTGGTCGAAGTACCCCTAGTACTTCCTTTTATATAATATTTTATTGCTTATAAAAAAAATGTTAGTTTGATTATCCGTGAGAGAAAAAATTATTATTAAGTTGACGAAAAATTATTTTTAAATTGACTATATATAGTAGAAAAAATAGTTGGCAGCCAACTTTTTAGTTGTCAAAATAATTCTCTCTAAGACCTCGATAGGATATAGAATTGATCCTGGCTGCTCTTTTAGCAGTATTATTGGCACGGGCATCAATCAATCTCATGCAGTTGTGGATATTGAAGAGATGGAACGCCAAATCAGGGCGCTGATAATAACTAGGGCTGACGTAAAAGCTAAGGTCGCAGCTCAGATCCAGTCCTAGCTCGAAGTAATGAGGTCACAGCTTAGGGCTGAAGCAAGGGAAGACATGGAGTTAATTCTCCATAGGGTATTTTTGTAGCGAGATCAGGGACAACAATATTAGCGCCACGACCATCATCAACAACCACAACAACACTCACAAATTTCGCAGCATCGTCTGCATCCTCAGCAACAACCCCACATCACTTTTTGCATATGCCCACTTACAACTCACTAGTTCACGAGACCTCGCAGTTTGAGCCTATGCCATTTAAGAGGTCATCATTTAATGAGCCTGGGAGCAGCTCACGGTTTGCAGGTCAAATAGATATAGGAAGACGACTATCGACCTAGTAATGTTAATTTGAATCGGCCGGCGAGTCAACTACCACCAATTAATCCTGCTGCAACCCTAAGAGAGATCAATATTTATATGAGGAGCAATGATTTTGTTTTTGAAGCATTTCTTAATCCTTATAACAATCAAGGCGGCAGTAGCGGCAATCAAGACGTCAGTCAAGGCGGCGACAATTCAATGAGGAGGCCAACATGCAGGCGATGAGAAAATCAATGCCAAGATGATTACTATAGGGATACTATTTAGATATTATATTTTGTTGAATTTGTTTTATTTTATTTTTAAATTTGTAATATTTAAATATTTTGTGTGTTATGACATTTATCTATATTAGTTGTTTTATTATATTTATGTTTTATTTATTAATTATTTTAATATTAAATTTAAATTCTCATATTTAATTAATATAATTTTAAAAATAATAGAACATTTTTTTAAAAACAAATATATGCCGTTTAATAAAATAAAAGCATTTAGTGGCGGTTTGAACCACCAATAAATACTGGTTAAAAAAAGAAATACACTTAATGGCGGATTTCTCTGCCACAAACTAATCGTATAAAAAAAATAAAATTAATAAACTTGCAGATTATAGTCTACTAATAACTACGAATTTTGTTATTTTTACTTTATGGCGGTTTAATTTCGCCAATAAGTCGGCAAGTTCCTAATGGATAACTTTATGGTGGATTTTTCTGCGAATAAATTTATCAATGTACAATTTATTGGCAGATTAAAAGTCCATAATTTCTTAGCATCGGTGACACAAAATGTCAAGCTCAGTGATTCCTAAGAGATTACTATACTTGCAAATGAAGGAACCATAGACTTGTTATGGTGCACCTTAGTGTAGTTTATTCCTTCTTTATCCGTAACAAATTCCATATATGAGATTATGAGATATTTTGTTGTTTTTTTTCTTTCAAATATTCATTTCATTTTTTTAAAGTGAATAAATAAAAGTTCCAGAGTTCGAACCACCTTACCTACAAATTGTATAAGAAAAAGTATGTTTTATATTATAAGCTTGTATACACAAACAAACTCTAAACCCTAATTTGTATTGACTATGATTCGAACCCACAACCCTTCAGTGCAAGACAATATTTCAAACCACTATGGCAAGTATACCAATTGTGATCAAAATTATGTGCAATAATTGATAAGCACCATCAATTTTAAAAGTATATCATATCAAAATTATTATTGACTATATTATTCATCACGAAATATTTTTATGTCTTTCCTGATAGATTTTTTTTTTCTACCGGATCATAAATTTAGAGAATAATTATCATGTGAGATTTAGAAAGTTATTATCACGTGTAATTTGGAAAGTTATTATCAAACTCAATTCTGCTAAATCAATTTTTTTTGCAATACAACCAAATACAACTATAGTCATGTCACTAATCACATTCATTATTTTGATTTTAACATTGCAGATTTAATATTAACCGATGATCAATTGATACAATATGCACTAGCAGATCAATTGTGATTTAAATTATGTCCACAAAGTGTTAAGCTCCATCAACTTTCATAGGAAATATTTCATACGACAATTAAACACCATCAATTTTCATTGCAGAATTTAAACAATTAAAAACCGATAATCTCTTATCTCTTATATTATAAGCTTGCTAACATAAGCTAACCCTAACCAAATTTTTTCCCTCTCATTTTCTCTTTCTTTTTATTGCAACTTTATATTCAAAAAATACAGATTTTTCTACGATAGGAATCGAACCTGCATCCCTTACTTACAATAAAACTTTTCAACCGCTAAAACATGTGCTTCAATTATGAAAGAATTTAGGAATCCTAATATGTTAACCCTGTTTTCAATAAATTTGAACGGCGGAATTAATCACAATTTTTATTTATTTATGGATGTCTACTTAAGTTTATGTTCTTGATTGTGTCTTTAATTTTTTTTTAACCTTTAATTATCATCAATTTTTTAACCTTTAGTTATCAGCAATTTTTTTTTTAATAAGTAAACAAAACGATGGAGTTCCAAAATTATTTAAAAAAATATATAAAATATAAAATAAGCACATAAACAAATATAGAATAATTAGTCCATGAAATTCCCTATACTACTCTTATTGAAAATGCTCTTAAAATTTTTGTATTTTATTTTTTATTGTTACATATTACAGCTAATTAGACCCATGCACCGCATGGGTCAAAGTTCTAGTTATTTTAAATTCTATCATTGAAGCAAGTGATTTCACCTACCAATTGTAGTTGCGAAAATTGAATTGTAGTTCTCCCTACCAAATTCAACGTCAATTACCACTAGACTAATTAACAATTAGTAGATATTACATTAAATTTGTAAAAAAAAGAAAAGAAAAAAAATTGACATTATATTCTATCATTTAAAAATAGCTTAAATAAATTAGCATAAAGTTAATTAAGACACTGTACTAGCCGCTATGAGAATCCTAAACTTAGATGACACCTTCCCCCGTAGGACCTCTCAAAGGGTCATGTTACTAACAACCTTTAATCATTGAAGCAAAACGAAAAAGACTTTTAAAAAATTCACGGTTTATACTTTATATATAGAAAGTTTTTAATTGTTTAGAAAAATCAAATAGGTCCTACATGTAACATGTGTCCTTCTAGGCAGAGAGATATAGACATTTGATTCCAATAATAACATTACATAACTTTCTTCTTGACTAATCATATTAATAATTTGACAACCAACCATATAATCATTTTTAAGAAAATTAAATATGCTCTAACCAATCCTTCTTATGTTTCCAAGAGGACAAGTTTATTTATATGTTTATTAGTTTATCAATCAATACTCATGAGTCATAAAAGGTCAGCTAATTGTGTTGAGATAAGTATTTTATTTATTTATTTATTATTTTGGTACAAGAATCTTTTTTATTTCGTTTCTGTTTGTTTATTTTTCAATGAAAATTAAATATGAAATACTCCATTGACGTACTTAAAAAAAAAACAGCTATTTAGCCACGGTCAAAACCGTAGCCAAAAGTGTAATTAACAGTGGCTAATCAAGTTTGTCACTCGAGTATAAGTCGTTTTGATCATATTAAAAAAATTAAGAAATGTAATTAATGCTATATGAAAAAGAGAAATTATGAATTAATTTACAAAATTATCCTTCAATAATGGCAGGCCCGGTTTTGGGCCAAGGCAACCAGGCCTCCAGCCTAGGGCCCCAAATTTTTAGGGGCCTCTTTTTTTTTTAAGGCCCAACATTAACGATATTGGTAATATATTATTTAGGAGACAAATAATCACAAAAGATTCGTTGGCCTGGTGGTGCGCGCTCTAGCCCAAAAGTTATAATGCTTGTGTTGTGAGTTCGATTCCCCCCTAGGACAGTTTTATTTTATTTTCTTTTATTTAAGATTTTTATAATGAATTTACACAATTATTGTTTATATTCTATAAATTAAATACTCTTTGCATAAAAAGAAATAAAAAAAACTTTATAACTGTCACAAAAAAAAAAACTTTAAAATTTATAAATAACTCGACTACTTTATTATTTTTTAAAAAAAATACATTTTATTGTTTCTTTGAAAATAAATAATTAATTTCTACTCTATAAAAAAAAATTAATTTCTAAACAGATTATGTTCTTTTTTTGGAAAAAAAAAAAGTTTTTTTTATCAAGTATTTATTTTTATTATTTGTCCCGGGCCTCCAAAATCTCGGCTCCGGCCCTGAATAATGGTATGAGAATTTTTTATATTTTTGTTTTAGTTATATAAGTGTTTGTGTGTTTTTTTTCTAAGAGGGAGACCCTTAGGTCAAATTACAAACAAATACGACAATTAAAGAAAATATTTGTAACATCCGGCTAAAGAAGGTTCAAGCAACCTGGGGAGGATGGGAGAGAATAATAGAACCCGTAGGAATAGATAAAGTGTAGTTTGCAATT
Source organism: Trifolium pratense (assembly GCF_020283565.1). Taxonomy (NCBI): domain Eukaryota; kingdom Viridiplantae; phylum Streptophyta; class Magnoliopsida; order Fabales; family Fabaceae; genus Trifolium; species Trifolium pratense. The sequence goes on from NC_060063.1 coordinate 30,383,713, forward strand.
CAGTCAGTGACTTGGTTGGTCTACCTATAAATGTGAGGAATATGAACTTGCCAATCACGCATCTTATGACGATTGATGAGGGAGACAATGGAGCCACATGGATGGGACAGAGGGCACCCCTTGGTAATCAAAGACACTGCAACAACCAAATCAATATTTATATATATATATATATATATATATATATATATATATATATATATATATATATATATATATATATATATATATATATATATATATATATATATATACACACGTCAAAAACCTTTGTCCCGAGCAAGTTGAAGAGTGGTTTGGATACCCCAAAGCTCCGCCATTAGGACCGAACAATACCCCACATTGCGAGCCAAACCATGTATATAAGTGTGTTTTTCAATATATTTAGTTATTCTTTTCTATCTTATTCTGATTTCGGCGTCTTAACACGACATTGCTTATTTTGATTTTTAGTCTTGATGTGTGTTTATTTGACTTAGATTGAAAAGTTAGTTTCGTTTCAGTGCAAATGCAATCAAGAATTTTGGCGTCATTAACGTTACAAATCTAGAGGCAAAATGCATTCAGTGGTCCTTTAAATATTTTAGGTAACAGTTACGTGCTTTAAGTTTTTTAGGTAACAAAAGGTCATTTAACTTGTTGCACTGATAGCCTTCCAATAAACCATGCTTGCCTTGTTGCACCGTGACAATTAACGTTGACTTCCATCATGGTGGGTATTTTGATGAAAATGACGCACATATGTTAAAAGAGAGTAGCTGAAATGGTAACATTGCAACAACTTTTTGTAACGAATGATAACTAAAAGGGTAACAGTACAACAAGTTAGAAACTTAAAGGTCATATTTGTTACGTAAAAAACTTTAACGACTTAACTGTTATGAACGTGAAACTTAAAAAAGACCTTCAGATGCATTTGGCTTAGTCATATTTTGTAGGCTTATCTATTTTTTTTGTTTTATGCTATTAACATAGATATTGTGAGTTTGTTCACCCATTCATCATTTCTATTTTTTAGCTACTTTAATTAAATTTATATTGTATCAATGTCAATTTAATTGAAGAATATTGTTTATTTTTAGTAAAGAAAAAACTAATGGAATGCATAATGTATAGTGGTTAATTTTGTCATATGTTTATTTTAAAAAATTGCAACAAGTTTTGTTGATTCCATACATTATATATATATTTTTTTGCTTTATGTTGAAATATTTTGGTTTAGTTGGCATTTCGGTTTCATTTAGTACCCAGATTTAAAATGAGGCCTTGGTTTGTATTACCGTAGGGCTTAAGTAGAGAAGCCCATTAGGGGAATTTTTTTTGAGGAGTCCCATTTTGGGAATTTTGAGAGTCATATTTATCATTTTCTAAATTTTTGTTCGGACGCGAGAGTACCGCTTATACTTTTTGTAATTTTTATTTTATTTTACAGTGATGCTACATGGTATGATAGACGAGTCGTTGAAATTGCACGACCGTGTATCCATGTTATATTAATGCGCTAGTCGTTGAAATTGCACGACCAAAGTAAATTCCAAATTAAGTAATATATAAGCTATGAAAATGATAAAAACAGTTCATTAGTTCTAGAGCAACATGGATGAGAGTGAAAAATGCACGATTTTGTTGAGAATTTAATTTAGGCATGAAAGTTGATATGCGGCTGAGAGAAAATAATATTAAAATTTTGAGTTAATTACAGTTTTAATCTCTTTATTTTCACCGCTCACAAAATTGATACGTTTATTTTTAAATTGTTCAATTTTGGCCAGTTCATTAGATTTATGTATTTAAAAATGATGGTTTAACATATAACATATTTTTAAATAATCTGATCAGGGCCATCGCAATTAAATTGAAGGGCCGACTCGCATAGAAAAAATGGTCTCATAATAAAAAAAACATTATTTTATTTTATTTTTTATAAAAGAGCAATTTTTTATTTAAATTTTAAATAAATCATGAAAAATAGTTTACCTTGGGGTGCAAACAGCAAGTAAGTTGGGTGGGTGAAAGTAGATTGTTGACTTGCTGTTTGCACATCTCTAGGCTACTCTAACTTGATGTTTGCACCCCCTATTTTAAAATAAAAATAAAAATTTTGAGGCCACAAATATTTGGAGGCCAGCTCTGTAGAGCTGTTTGCACAAAATTTAGAATCCAAATTAGAGTACATTTCAACAAACTCACAAAATTATAACAAACTCATTGAAAATTCCGGTACATTTCAAACTCTATGACCCTCATACTCTAACCAATTTAAAATCCACATTTTTTATAAAATATTTTTTATTTAAATATTTATCATTGTCAAAATCAAAACATCAAAACAAGAGACTATCTCCTCCTTCTATTCTCAAAAACTCCATTAATTCACCACCACCACCACCAGCGTCGACTTGCCACCATCACCGGCGACGTTAAGCTACTCCTTCTTGGCTCCTTCTATTCTCAAAAACTCCATTAAAGTTGAAACAAAGGTAAAAACTAAATTTTATAAGTTAGGGTTTCTAAAATTTAAAATTAAAAATCACAATTTTACTATTTTAATTGTGTTTCCCAATTCAACTCACATAGTTTCCCAATTCTCATCATTCTTTTTCTCCCAAAGTCAATTACGTTTTTTAATTTATTAAAATGTCACTTTCATATTTCGCACAGAGCCTTCAAAAACTCGGAGACGCGAGTAACTAAAGTTCCGAATTGGAAATTTAATAGACCTTACACTAAATTGATACACCTCCCAAATCTATTTGTAATAATTATAATAAAAATTAATACCAATTAGTAAGATTGTGAGTTGTTATCAGTTACCCACCCACCAATGAAAGTAGGAAGAAAACACCACAAAAGGACACATAGATGTATGTCACTTTGTGAAGGAGACCCTAAACTTTCAATGGTACACACATCACATTATGAATAGAGCAAATGGAAAATCCAGTTAACAAATTATGTAGAATGCATGCATGTATCCAATTTTTCTGTTGGGGTTGTCGTGGTTTATTTTATTTTATTTTTTTCTTTTCCCACCCTCTTCTTCGTAGGGACATCCAATTAGAAGCATATAAATGTATCATATTAAGTTCTAGTCCACAAACCCCAAAGAAAAGGGCATGGAGAATCATTTAATGATGTGAAAAAGTTCCTTTATTAAAAGATTATTTATTGTCACCATATAATGTTCATTATCTGGAAAAAGATTAACTAGCTAGTTAAAAGGAAAAAACTAAGAGTTGTTTGGTGGCAATACTATATAATACTAATGTACGCTTATAATTTATAAATAAGAAATAATATATATATATATATATATATATAAGGAAAATGTTAAATAGTGCATCCGGTGGAGTTCAGGTATGCTCCATTGCCTTATCCTCCATTGCTTTCCATTACCTTACTCAGATCGTGACACGTGAATAAAAACTAATCAATGGTCCAGATTTAAAATGTAAGGAAAAGAAAAAGGGAAAAAAAAGGAAAGAAAAGATTACAACTTTGATGTCAAAATTATGTACATATTTTCTTTATCACTGGTACTTATCAGTAAACAACTCATCATCTCAATCTTGTAACATAACAGAACACAAAATTCTCAGTCACTATTCCTTATAACAACAAGTTTGTCGCAACAGGGTAGATGTTCTACCAATACATCAAAACAATAAGAATAAGAAGAGGACCGATAAGGCAGTCATGCTTTAATAAAACAAAATAAAAAATGAAGGGGAAGATTCAACATAAACAAAAGGGGAAGATTACAACTTAAAATTATACTCTAAAATTAATTACAACCAAACAATCTTCAATTTCAACCAAAACAGTCTTCAGTTTCAGTGATAATCTTCAATTTCAATCAAACCATCTTTAACCGAAATTGAAAAGGGGGAAAGTGGCAGGGAGACACGGCGGCGGCGCGGCGGTGAGGAAGGAAGATGTCTTGTCGGCGACGGTGAGTGAGAGACACTATGATAGAGAGATGGAGATACGACGGAGAGATTGAAAGTTGACGGAGAAGACAAAAATTCTGAGAGAGAAGTAGATGGGTTCTTGTGACAAGGAAGAAGAAGAATTGATTTATCAAAAAAAAAAAAAAAAGAATTGATATTCCAATCTAATCTGAATCATTGATTGGTTTTTATCCATGTGTCACGATCTGAGCAAGGTAATGGAAAGGCAATGGAGAATAAGGCAATGGAGCATACCTGAACTCCATCCGGTGCACTAGTTAAACACATGCATTCAATGCATTGAAAGTGTAAAATGTTGTTTTTATCAACATTAACTTTATGTTTTATTTTTATTTTTGGTATGCTTAACAAGTGTATCAGATGCACTGTTTAACATGACCCTATATATAATACTAATGTACAGTATATACGAATCCAGACATAAAAGTCTGGTGTGACCAAAATCTTAAGGAAACAAAAATTATACCGAAAATCTATATATTGACTCCGTTTGGATTAACTTATTTTTGAGCTTATGCAATTTTTATGTATTATTATAAGTTTGTCAAGTATAGTTTATGATAAAATAGCTTATAAAAATACAATTTTCATTAGTGTGAACTTATAAAATAGCATAAAACCTAATTTATATTGCATAAGCTAAAAAAATAAGCTAATCCAAACGAGGCCATAAAGAGGATACAAAAAAATTTGATGTGGACTTTTCATAATACCAATAATACCCTTGACTTTTTTTTAGCAACAAAAATCTTTTATTAACAAACTCACCATAACATAAGGCATTTTATTTTTTTAACATAAGTTTGCATAATAGAAAATATGGATCACACAGACAGGCGCAGAACATGCCTGTCTGACAACTAGTAAAATTTAATATTGTTAAAATAATATCATTGTCAATGAGCTAAAATTACAATGAAAACCGTCTACCATCCATTTGTTGAAAATGAGCTAAAATAATATCATTGTCAATTGTTCCTAAAACATCTCTTTCTATATAAGTTACAAGACGGTTATTTAATCACTCATCACTCATTTTGTTACATAGCCGACTCTTCACTAAATTCATAGTTGAAAAAACATGTTTCACGCTTGTATTTGCTACCGACAAGACTAAAGCCAACTTCAAAAGCTTATAAACTACTATGAAATGTGTTGCACTTATTTGTTTCCACAAGTTTTGCACAAAGATCTGGAAGTTCTTTTAACTTTTTAAAGGAAAGTAGCGTATTTTTGAAGCAGGGAGACATATACTCCGATTTTTTTTCTTCTTTTAGTATAAATAAAAAATCTAAAAAACCAGTGTGGCCAAGGCCACACTAGGCCTTCACATACATCCGCCCCTGAACAGTGCTCCAGCCTCCAGGACACTATTTAAGTATTAATATGAAAGTTTTATCTTAAAACTTGTGTACTTAATACCTTAAAAATATAAAAAGTTGTCTTTCTATCATTAATTTTATCCGTAAATTCATTTTTAAGTATATTCAACAAATACCCTTTTATGTGAGTGAGAATGATGAAAATGTATCAACCAATTGATTAAAAATAGAATTTATTTAATATAAACGTAAAACTTATTAAAGGATCTTCGATGTATTTTGCCTAGAATTTGGCTCGATGTTTTTAATTACTAAAATATGCAAACTAGTTTTCAGCTACTGGCTTCATATATCATAAATCTCCCTTCAGTTGGGTCTTTGTTTTAAAATCTGGATGGAGCATTAAAATTACAATCATACGGTTGAATATTCAGTATAAGAGTTGTAAAATTGGAATGGCCCATACCGTGGCTATAATTTAAGGACTGATATTTGAACAATTAAAAATGTGACTATTTTTAGAACAATCATGTTATTTTGATTATCTTCCTAACCTATTGGTGTAATAATCTTTTAATTGCCTTCAAAGCATTTAAAATTTTCTCTTGTATTGGTCGAAGTACCCCTAATACTTCCTTTTATATAATATATTTTATTGCTTATAAAAAAAAATGTTAGTTTGATTATCCGTGAGAGAAAAAATTATTATTAAGTTGACGAAAAATTATTATTAAATTGACAATAGTAGAAAAAATAGTTGGCAGCCAACTTTTTAGTTGTCAAAATAACTTCTCTCTAAGACCTCGATAGGATATAGAATTGATCCTGGCTGCTCTTTTAGCAGTATTATTGGCACGGGCATCAATCAATCTCATGCAGTTGTGGATATTGAAGAGATGGAACGCCAAATCAGGGCGCTGATAATAACTAGGGATGACGTAAAAGCTAAGGTCGCAGCTCAGATCCAGTCCTAGTTCGAAGTAATGAGGTCACAGCTTAGGGCTGAAGCAAGGGAAGACATGGAGTTAATTCTCCTTAGGGTATTTTTGTAGCGAGATCAGGGACAACAATATTAGCGCCACGACCATCATCAACAACCACAACAACACTCACAAATTCCGCAGCATCGTCTGCATCCTCAACAACAACCCCACATCACTTTTTGCATATGCCCGCTTGCAACTCACTAGTTCACGAGACCTCACAGTTTGAGCCTATGCCATTTAAGAGGTCATCATTTAACGAGCCTGGGAGCAGCTCGCGGTTTGCAGGTCAAATAGATATAGGAAGACGACTATCGACCTAGTAATGTTAATTTGAATCGGCCGGCGAGTCAACTACCACCAATTAATCCTGCTGCAACCCTAAGAGAGATCAATATTGAAATGAGGAGCAATGATTTTGTTTTTGAAGCATTTCTTAATCCTTATAACAATCAAGGCGGCAATAGCGGCAATCAAGACGTCAGTCAAGGTGGCGACAATTCAATGAGGAGGCCAACATGCAGGCGATGAGAAAATCAATCCCAAGATGATTACTACGGGGATACTATTTAGATATTATATTTTGTTGAATTTGTTTTATTTTATTTTTAAATTTGTAATATTTAAATATTTTGTGTGTTATGACATTTATCTATATTAGTTGTTTTATTATATTTATGTTTTATTTATTAATTATTTTAATATTAAATTTAAATTCTCATATTTAATTAATATAATTTTAAAAATAATAATAGAACATTTTTTTAAAAACAAATATATGCCGTTTAATAAAATAAAAGCATTTAGTGGCGGCCGCCAATAAATGCCGGTTAAAAAAAGAAATACACTTAATGGCGAATTTTTCTGCCACAAACTAATCGTATAAAAAAAATAAAATTAATAAACTTGCAGATTATAGTCCACTAATAACTACGAATTTTGTTATGTTTACTTTATGACAGTTTAATATCGCCAATAAGTCGACAGGTTGCTAATGGACAACTTTATGGTGGATTTTTCTGCGAATAAATTTATAAGGTGTGCAATTTATTGGCAGATTAAAAGTCCATAATTTCTTAGCAAAATTATGGACTTTTGCTAAGAAATTATGGACTTTTTTCTTGTAGAGACATAATTAATGTATCTGATTGATTAAGTAAAAGAACCTAAAAAAATGAATTTTACTTCTATTTTGTCACGGATGAAGTACACATTTGAAGAAGAGCCGATAGATCTAAATGTCTACCCACTACCATCAAGGGATGCACAACAACTAAAACATCGGTGACACAAAAAGTCATAACCTTATTAGACTAATTTATTTCATCATAAGTCTAACTAATTCTTATAAAAAAAAGAGTCTAACTATTCAATCAAATAAAAAATAATATGGCATATTATTAATCTTATAATTGTAAAAATAAACATATACATGCAAGATGCATGCAATAATACTACTTTCCTTTCATTTGTACATCATAGAATTTGTTCCAGAAAGATGTAAGTAAAGTGGTTATAGAAAAGATAAAAGACAATTTTTCAACTAGTATTATAAAATAGATCCTGTGATATTCATTTTAAGTATTTTTTTTTATTACAAATGTTAAACAATCAATGCATGACGATGGTCCAATTGATGTCAAGCTCAGTGATTCCTAAGAGATTACTATACTTGCAAATGAAGGAACTGGTGTTAACGGCTTCTAGCTTAAACCATAGACTTGTTATGGTGCACCTTAGTGTAGTTTAGTCCTTCTTTATCCGTAACAAATTCCATATATGAGATTATGAGATATTTTGTTGTTTTTTTCCTTTCAAATATTCATTTCATTTTTTTAAAGTGAGTAAATAAAAGTTCCAGAGTTCGAAACCCCTTACCTATAATGTTTGTATAAGAAAAGGTATTATTTTAAATTCTATCATTGAAGCAAAAGAATGAGATTTAATATGTAGACATAGAAATGACATTTTTGTTTTTTTTTTTTACACCACCAATATCCGACCGACTAAATCGTCTAATTTGATTTGGGATCACTTCTGATATCAAGTGATTTCACCTCCCTATCATAGTTGCGGAAATTGAATTGTGGTTCTCCCTACCAATGCAAATTCAACGTCAATTACCACTAGACTAATTAACAATTAGTAGATATTACATTAAATTTGTAGAAAAAAAAAAAAAATTGACATTAAATTCTATCATTTAAAAATAGCTTAAATAAATTAGCATAAAGTTAATTAAAACACTGTACTTAATCATTGAAGCAAAACGAAAAAGACTTTTAAAAAAATTCACGGTTTATACTTTATATATAGAAAGTTTTTAATTGTTTAGAAAAATCAAATAGGTCCTACATGTAACATGTGTCCTTCTAGGCAGAGAGATATAGACATTTGATTCCAATAATAACATTACATAACTTTCTTCTAATCTTCTTGACTAATCATATTAATAATTTGACAACCAATCATATAATCATTTTTAAGAAAAATTATTTTGTTCGTTCTATTTCTTGTGTGCGAGCGAATTTTCGCATAATTCATTATCCTTGGCAGCCACAATAATAGAATTAAGTGGAGGTTGGTTTACAAAATTATCGCTAATCAAGTTTGTCACTCAAGTATAAGTCGTTTTGATTATATTAAAAAAATTAAGAAATGTAATTAATGTTATATGAAAAGGAGAAATTATGAATTAATTTACAAAATTATCTTTCAGTAATGGTATGAGAAAGATAAATTGAGGAATTGAAAGAAGAGAAAGTAATAAATAGTTAAAGGTACAATAAAAAAACATTAAATGCTTCATTTTTTTTATAAGCACATTAAATGCTTCATTGATATTATAAAATGACTTGTTGCACCTCTGCCTTTGACACGCAGTTACTGGATTCGACCCCGTCTATTCATCCTTGGCAGGTTTCCTGGCCTCGTCCAGCAGAAGGGACGATTTGTCTTAATGTTGACGGGAGCTTATTGGGTTCGCCGCAAACTGCGGGTTTTGGTGGACTGATTCGTAATAATGCCGGCGCGTTTCTTGAGGGTTTTTATGGTACCGCGTGTTGGTGTAAGCCCTAGAGGCCAATTATTTATAATTGCATGATACTTGTATTGGATAATTTACTTATTAAATAAAGGCTTTTCTTTATTATGTTTATGTGTTAAATAATAATAGAGTCCCTAGAATAGTAAGTTCATTGAATGAAACGTTAAATGTGACTTAATCGTGAGAATCCATTACACATGAGAACACTATTCTTAAAACATCCGTAGTCGAGCTTTAATGTGAATTGGGATAACATCAAAATATAGAGACTATTATGTTGGTAGACTGATGGTCACATCTCACGGATCATAGATAAAGAGTTATCAAGTCTTCACATAGATATAAATATTAAGAGTAATATTTATATCGGATTGACCCACCATGAGAATACTACATAGTATGTTATGAAATGTCATAAGATATTCTCATAGTGATAAGTGGTGTATTCCACCCTTCGACCTGAAACCACTATGTTCCCTAGATGTAGGAGTGTAGTACTTTGTCGCCATTCAAAGTTATCCGTAACAAGATGACTATAAAGTTGGTTGATGGGTATTCCACGAATCATGCTAAGGGACATGAGTGACCTAGTTGGAATTTACCCCTCCTACATAACAGGAGATATGTCTATGGGCCTGTAACGACCCAAAATTTAGTATTCATTATTTAATTATTTTATTACGCGAGGGCGTGATTTATAATTAAATGATTAAGCGGCGAATAATCATTTAGGGAGAACGTAAGTTAATGAGCGAGAAGTTATGTTGATTGGGCCTTGGAGCGTGTAAGTGGTTATTGGGCTTAGCCAATTGGGCTTTGATCCTTGAGAATAGAGAGAGCTATAAGTAGCAAGTCAAACCATGAATAGTCTCATAATTTATGTTTCATGAGAAAGGAAGATTGAGAGCTAGGGCAAGAGCCAAAGAGAAAGAGAGGAGCTCGTGGGAGAGAAAGAGAAGAGTAAGCTTGTGGATTCGTCGAGCTAAGGTACGAGAGTTAGATTACATATTCGTGAGTGATTCGAAAGAGGGGAGGATGTCGATTCCTCCATTCCCAAACTCTTTCCACTCTATTTTCTTGTGGGTTTTGTGGGTGATTTTCTTAATGGAAAATGGATTCTTTTGATCCTAACATGTGTAGTGAACTCATGGTAGATGAGGTAAACAACTTTGGGGAGTTGAAAGTGGGTATATGTAGATGTTTGAGCAATGATTTGTATGTTTTGTTAAACTTGCTTAAAATGCAAGAAATTGGTATGAATTTGTAAGTGTGATGTATGTGGGTGTTTGTGAGTGTTAATTAATGTTTATAGATACCATATATGCTTGAATTAGCTGTTTATAAGAATTTATAACATGTCTAGATGGATTTTTGAGTGGATTCCATGTTAAACCGCCTTTGGAAAACTCAAGAACAGATATTTTTCTGGTGTAGTTCGCTAAGCGACCAGGAGTTCGCTGTAGCGAACATGTTCGCTGAAGCTCGCCAATGCTCGCCATGAGCAGGTGACTTCCTGGTGAGGTTCGCCATGTCTCGCTGAGCCTTCGCTCAGCGAAGGCCTCTGTGACAGCAATTTTTGTTGATGTTTGTAAGTGTGATTAGGCACTTGTAACATGGTTTAAGGGTATCCTTACATGTTTGTTGATACATGTTGATGTTGTTAATGCTTATTGTTAATCGTTATATGATTGATAAACGTGTATGCAATAAGTTGCAGTTTAAAGTGAGTAATGTGATGCTTTGGCATTAAATGGCAATGTTAAGGAAATGATGTGTGTTTTATGACATAAGTGTAAATGAAACTTTATGTGTATAAAAATGGTTATGTAGATAATTATCATATGAATAATTATGATTGGAGTGATAGGATATTGTGTTATCCTAATGTGTTAGATGTTGGAATTGTGTTTCCGCATCAGTGAATGAATAGCTTCGAGCTAGATAGCGTCATGTATTTGATGTGTTTAAAAGTAATCATGCATTCATGAATAATTGTGTTATGGGAATCATGTGAATTCCAATAATTGATGAAAATGGTTTATGTTTATGAAAAGTGGTCGAAGATGGGATTATGTTATCCGAGATCTGGAACCCATATCCAAACATGATATAAAACTGTGTGACTCCTCTTTATGGGAGAGATGGTTGATGATAGCCATATCCTACAGGATATAAAACTGTTATTGAGCTTATCCAAGGGAGATAAGGTGGTTCGGTAAGTTCCGACGCATCCAACAAGATGTAAAACTGGGTTCATCTTAAATGGGGTGAATAGCAGCATCCAACATGATGTAAAACTGGTTTGGTCCACCATTGGTGAGACTCTTATCCTGCATGATGTAAAAATGCTGATGTAGAGTCCGTACATGACTATAATCTGAACAGTCCGTACATGACTATAATCTGAACAGTCCGTACATGACTGAAAACTGAACAAGCCGTCATGACTGAAATCTGAACAATGTAAAATTGGTACCACATGCATTAGTCGTGTCTAGGGATGACATGACATTGGATAATTGGCATTAGATGCATTAGGGTAAATGCACATGTATTTGATAATTGTTATGTGACATTATCTGATTGGATTGTAATGTGTTTTCCGTATGTGTTAAGCTTTGGTATTTACTAATTGTTTAATACTGTGATTGTTGCCATGTCTTGGTATGTGAGCAGAGTCCGTCATGACTATAAAATGAACAAGTGTAGAGTCCGTCATGACTATAAAATGAACAAGTGTAGAGTCCGTCATGACTATAAAATGAACAAGTGTAGAGTCCGTCATGACTATAAATCGAACACTTTGGTAGTGTCCGAGAAGACGTGAAACTATATGATTGGTGTGTTTGTAAATGAATGATTAATTGGTAGTCGTATTTGACGATGTATGTGCGTGAGTTAGAAATGTATGATAGCGTGTGAAGTGTGTAGTATACTATTCACACTTATATTTATGTTTATGTTTTCTAACTCTCTGCTTTGTGTTATTTGCTGGACCTTTGGGGGTCCAGGTTGACAGGTTATGTGTTAGCCTCGTCCGAGTGCAATGGTGAAGCTCTGCTCTGATTGAGACACGGGAAAAAGGGGTTTTTATATGTATATGCATGTAGTCCTCTTAGTATACTCTGTTGGTCTTAAGCTTTCATTTGAAAAGTATCCGTTTTGTATAACTAATAACGCATCGTTCGATGCGAGGTTTTGTTTTTAGTTCATTCGAATATTTTACTAGATAAATGTATTAGTATTATCTTTGAATGAAGTTTGTGATATTCAAACCAGCGCTTTATAAATCAGATTTTCAATTTTTCCGCTGCGTATTTTCGAAAAAGATTTTATAAAGGCAGAGTTAATTAAATAACGGGTTTGGGTGTTACAAAGTGGTATCAGAGCAGGTCGTCTTCGGTCTGTGAGGTTATGTGTCAATCAGAGCCGGTCTGTGCATTCAGATCGAGTGAGCATGTGTGCCAGTTGTGTCTGTCTGTTTTTGTTGTGTATTATTATGTTTATAACTTGAGTGTTTACTTAAGTGTGAATGTATTCTCGTGTTGAGAAGTTGTTGAAAGCATGCTATATTTTATATATATATATATATATATATATATATATATATATATATATATATACATGTTTGAATTGATTTTGTGGAATTCATATCTGTGAGTGATATGAAATGTAATGCATGTACTTGACTCGATGTCTTGTGTACATGGATGTTTCATTGTCTTACATATAGTTTAGTTATAAATATATGTATAGACATGTGGTAGTAATTATGTATGCTAGTTGTTACGTAGGTTGTTACATTAGCATAGATGGGAATAGTGTGTTTATGTATTTTGTAGTGGTGTGTATGTCAAGAGGACTGCACCGGGGTTTTGAGTAGATGCTTAGATATCTTACCTTATGTTTACCCTTTGCATACGACATGCATGTGAATGCTGTCGGTATTAGATTTCTCTTGGGAGGAATAGATTTGGAATCGATAGGACGGTTAGGTGCTTACACCGAATGTTCTAGTGGAAGTGTAAAGGTGGGTTTGAGATAAGTGGGGGAGAAGATTTTGTCTCTCCAAGATGTTTCGAAATGCGAGAAGTAAGGACGAATAGAGATGTTCTTGAAGTGGATTGTTTAAGATTGAATGTTAAGTGAAAACCGTTGCTGGGAAACGGAGAAGACGTGTGCGTCGAGGGTAAGAAAACCTAGTGATGATCATACGACGAATATGCGAATGGTGGATACCTTGAGGGTTAAGTTAAGTGGGAGATTGATGTCAAGGATGGAAGGTGTGGTTAGGGAACTGAAAACCCGATTACAATAAGTGGGACTGGTGGTGTTTCTAGCGGAACTCGTAGCAAGAATGTTCCATTGTTTGGTTGTCTTTCACTTGATGGTTCATCCTCAAAGAGGAGGAAGAGTGATAAAGATGGAAGCTTTGTTGATGAAAAATTTTCAGAGGAATCTGATGAGAGTTGTGTTGGAATCAACAAGACGGAGATCATGATTGTTTGTAAATCAACTTTTGATAGTAGCTGAGATTTAAATACAGAATTACTAGGTGATCAAGAAGAGCCTAGGAAGGATTTGAGAAGCTTAGAAATAGAGGTGGAGCCTTGTAAACCGTTAGTGTTAGTTAACCACGGAATGAGAATGAAGTTATGAAGATATCATAATAAGATTAGCAAACTTTTTTTTTAAGTTATCAAGTGGCATATGATTGTACAAGTAGTAGAGTTATTCCAAGATGGAAGTGGGATAACAAATCGAAGGATTTCATAAGAAGTTTATAGAGGAAGGAAATGAATCCATTTGGACGATAATCAGACAACTAGTGTCTAAGATTGGATGAAACCTTAGAGGTTGATGAGAAGCTAAGTGCGAAGTGTTACCTTTGGATGTTTGGGGATAAGAAAGTTAGCCTTTGGAAACGTGTCGAGCACGAGTATTAGAGAGACGTAAGAAAGTGACTTATGTCAAGTAAGAATTTGCGGAAAGGACTATCTCACACATATGTGATTGTTGTGTTTGGAAAATGTGTGTTGAGAATTTAGAAGTGATGCTTGAAGTAAGTATCAGAGATGTTTTGTAGCAATTGGAAAATTATTTATGGAATGGAAAAAGTCGGTGGAGACTAAGTGATGTTGGGAACATCGTATATGTTGGAGTAGTATAGTAATACTATGTGGTAAGGAAATAAAACATTTTGGATATTTTCATCATGGACGATGAAATGATAGTTAGTCGACGAGTGACTTAAGGTAATATTTTGGATAAAAGTATCTCGACGGAAAAGTGACATTGGAAATGTCGTGTTAAGGAACCTAGAAATTTGGATAAGAGATTTTTTGGAAAATAAAACAGTTATGATGGGGTTCGACGCAACGATTTGGGAATTGCGAAGGAAAAGAATTTGACGGTTGGAGATAATATATTTTTGGAATGTGTTAAGAACTTTGAGAAGTTGAACAACAAATGAGTGTAGAAGTTGTGCTACCGAATGAATGGTTGGAGTGTGATTCGACGCAGTTAAGAACTTATGGAATTTGAAAAGTTGTGAAGTATGCAACGGAAGGGTCTTTCGGAGTATTTTGGGTTAAGTGGTTTTGTTTTGGAGTGGTGCTGCGAGTACCGTAAGATGTTAAGTTGAAATTTTAAGTAGTTTGATAAGAATGATTTATACCGTTGTCACGATTGTTGACTATCTATCGACAAATCGAGGGATTAGCTATCCTTGATCTATTGTTGGTAGTAAACTTCATTGTGTAGATGGGAATAAACTGATTTTGTCAGACTTGGTTTGTCTGGAATTTGAATGATTGTTGGTGTGAATCCGGAAGAAGTGTTATTTTGACCGGAGATGGTATAAAGGAATACCTAGGGAAGTAAAATGATTCGGAAAAGTGACGTATAGGATTGCTTTGCCGTCATCATGGGCGAATTTGCATGGAGTGTTTTGTATGTTTTGGTTAAAGTAGTATGAGGAAACCCATTGGTTAGAATGTAAGTTGGAATTAGAAAGTCGGATGAGAGAGTTCATCCGAGGTTGTTCTTAGTCGAGCCATTTTCGAGGGCGAAAATATTTTTAAGTGGGGGAGAATTGTAACGACCCAAAATTTAGTATTCATTATTTAATTATTTTATTACGCGAGGGCGTGATTTATAATTAAATGATTAAGCGGCGAATAATCATTTAGCGAGAACGTAAGTTAATGAGCGAGAAGTTATGTTGATTGGGCCTTGGAGCGTGTAAGTGGTTATTGGGCTTAGCCAATTGGGCTTTGATCCATGAGAATAGAGAGAGCTATAAGTAGCAAGTCAAACCATGAATAGTCTCATAATTTATGTTTCATGAGAAAGGAAGATTGAGAGCTAGGGCAAGAGCCAAAGAGAAAGAGAGGAGCTCGTGGGAGAGAAAGAGAAGAGCAAGCTTGTGGATTCGTCGAGCTAAGGTACGAGAGTTAGATTACATATTCGTGAGTGATTCGAAAGAGGGGAGGATGTCGATTCCTCCATTCCCAAACTCTTTCCACTCTATTTTCTTGTGGGTTTTGTGGGTGATTTTCTTAATGGAAAATGGATTCTTTTGATCCTAACATGTGTAGTGAACTCATGGTAGATGAGGTAAACAACTTTGGGGAGTTGAAAGTGGGTATATGTAGATGTTTGAGCAATGATTTGTATGTTTTGTTAAACTTGCTTAAAATGCAAGAAATTGGTATGAATTTGTAAGTGTGATGTATGTGGGTGTTTGTGAGTGTTAATTAATGTTCATAGATACCATATATGCTTGAATTAGCTGTTTATAAGAATTTATAACATGTCTAGATGGATTTTTGAGTGGATTCCATGTTAAACCGCCTTTGGAAAACTCAAGAACAGATATTTTTCTGGTGTAGTTCGCTAAGCGACCAGGAGTTCGCTGTAGCGAACATGTTCGCTGAAGCTCGCCAATGCTCGCCAAGAGCAGGTGACTTCCTGGTGAGGTTCGCCATGTCTCGCTGAGCCTTCGCTCAGCGAAGGCCTCTGTGACAACAATTTTTGTTGATGTTTGTAAGTGTGATTAGGCACTTGTAACATGGTTTAAGGGTATCCTTACATGTTTGTTGATACATGTTGATGTTGTTAATGCTTATTGTTAATCGTTATATGATTGATAAACGTGTATGCAATAAGTTGCAGTTTAAAGTGAGTAATGTGATGTTTTGGCATTAAATTGCAATGTTAAGGAAATGATGTGTGTTTTATGACATAAGTGTAAATGAAACTTTATGTGTATAAAAATGGTTATGCAGATAATTATCATATGAATAATTATGATTGGAGTGATAGGATATTGTGTTATCCTAATGTGTTAGATGTTGGAATTGTGTTTCCGCATCAGTGAATGAATAGCTTCGAGCTAGATAGCGTCATGTATTTGATGTGTTTAAAAGTAATCATGCATTCATGAATAATTGTGTTATGGGAATAATGTGAATTCCAATAATTGATGAAAATGGTTTATGTTTATGAAAAGTGGTCGAAGATGGGATTATGTTATCCGAGATCTGGAACCCATATCCAAACATGATATAAAACTGTGTGACTCCTCTTTATGGGAGAGATGGTTGATGATAGCCATATCCTACATGATATAAAACTGTTATTGAGCTTATCCAAGGGAGATAAGGTGGTTCGGTAAGTTCCGACACATCCAACAAGATGTAAAACTGGGTTCATCTTAAATGGGGTGAATAGCAGCATCCAACATGATGTAAAACTGGTTTGGTCCACCATTGGTGAGACTCTTATCCTGCATGATGTAAAAATGCTGATGTAGAGTCCGTACATGACTATAATCTGAACAGTCCGTACATGACTATAATCTGAACAGTCCGTACATGACTGAAAACTGAACAATCCGTCATGACTGAAATCTGAACAATGTAAAATTGGTACCACATGCATTAGTCGTGTCTAGGGATGACATGACATTGGATAATTGGCATTAGATGCATTAGGGTAAATGCACATGTATTTGATAATTGTTATGTGACATTATCTGATTGGATTGTAATGTGTTTTCCGTATGTGTTAAGCTTTGGTATTTACTAATTGTTTAATACTGTGATTGTTGCCATGTCTTGGTATGTGAACAGAGTCCGTCATGACTATAAAATGAACAAGTGTAGAGTCCGTCATGACTATAAAATGAACAAGTGTAGAGTCCGTCATGACTATAAATCGAACACTTTGGTAGTGTCCGAGAAGACGTGAAACTATATGATTGGTGTGTTTGTAAATGAATGATTAATTGGTAGTCGTATTTGACGATGTATGTGCGTGAGTTAGAAATGTATGATAGCGTGTGAAGTGTGTAGTATACTATTCACACTTATATTTATGTTTATGTTTTCTAACTCTCTGCTTTGTGTTATTTGCTGGACCTTTGGGGGTCCAGGTTGACAGGTTATGTGTTAGCCTCGTCCGAGTGCAATGGTGAAGCTCTGCTCTGATTGAGACACGGGAAAAAGGGGTTTTTATATGTATATGCATGTAGTCCTCTTAGTATACTCTGTTGGTCTTAAGCTTTCATTTGAAAAGTATCCGTTTTGTATAACTAATAACGCATCGTTCGATGCGAGGTTTTGTTTTAAGTTCATTCGAATATTTTACTAGATAAATGTATTAGTATTATCTTTGAATGAAGTTTGTGATATTCAAACCAGCGCTTTATAAATCAGATTTTCAATTTTTCCGCTGCGTATTTTCGAAAAAGATTTTATAAAGGCAGAGTTAATTAAATAACGGGTTTAGGTGTTACAGGGCCCAATATTGAATTTAACAAGGGTGACGTACTATGCCTTGTGTTCAATATAGACATAAGGGTAAAAGGGTAATTATACACATGAGTTTTATCACGGAAAGGTTTGTCAGATCACGTGACATTCTTGTGACTTGGGTAGCAGTGATGTGTTGCTAGATACCGCTCACTGTTTATAATATTAAGATTAATATTATTGCCAACGTCATAAGAACCTACAGGGTCACACACATAAGGACAGTCGATATGGAAGAAATAAGTAAGACTTATTTTGAGGGTGCGATTAGTGAAAAACAGTTTTGGGCTTAAGAAGACCAAACACCGTTTGACCCAACTGACCACACAAGAAACTCTATAAATAGAAGCTTGTGTAGTTCAGTTTGTTTTTTGCTTTTTCACAATTCGTTTTCAGAGAAACCCTAAAACTCTGAAACCCTAACCGCACTTCCTAAGCCTTCATCTTGTAGCAGCTAACACTGAAAGTTGAAGACCTGTTCGTGTGGACTAGCTAGAGGTGCTACCGTCGTGTGGTGCTTGTGATCAATAAGAGAAGCAAAGAGTTTGCTGTTTCAGTTCTACAAAGGTATAACGTTTAACCCTGATCATGCCCATTCGCAAGGATTCAGTGAAGGAAATTTTAATTCCGCTGCGTTTTAATCTCTTTTATACACGCTATTTTCCTTCAGTGGTATCAGAGCCACTTGTGAAACCATGAATCGGTTTTGTTGTTATTTACAGTTTTATTAATATGATCAGAATCGGTATTAATAATAATAATAACAAAGATTAATAAAATTTGAATGATCAATCTTAACATATATGTGATATATGGTATAATTCTGATACGACATCAGTGTATGTGATATACTGATAGTATCATTCGTTGAAAGTTTTAAGTGATTGTCGTGAGCATGGATGATTGTGAGCATGAGCTTCGGAACCGATAACTTGTGAAGCATCATATATCCAATCGTCTGTGATGAACAAAATCCTGAAACGTTTTGATGAATGGTCGTTGTATTAGGGTTTATAACAATACAAGTGTTGTGTTGTTATATAAACAGAACATATTGTTCATTGAAAGTTTTAAGTGATTGTCGTGAGCATGGATGATTGTGAGCGTGAGCTTCGGAACCGATAACTGGTGAAGCATCATATATCCAATCGTCTGTGATGAACAAAATCCTGAAACGTTTTGATGAATGATTACTGTATTAGGGTTTGTAACAATACAAGGGTTGTGTTGTTATACAAACAGAGTACGGCTAGGGTTTATATCTGAAGCATCAAGTGTTGGTGCGATTAGGATTCACCGATGAAGTGTTCATCGAAATTTAGCTTCCGGGGCTCCGCCCCGGAGGCCCCGCAAGGTCAGCGGAACCCCCGGCTAACTCTGCGTAAGGTGATCAATCATGGTATTTTATTAATTGGACTAATTTAATAATAATAAATTATGTGTTTATTGTTATTAAAGTTGCATGATGAATGGCCTTAGTTCTTCTTTTCGTTTTATTTGGGATTTTAAATACGGCCTGCGTGTCGTGCCTCTCTTATATTCTCTTGATGTAATTTCTCTTCTCATCTCACTCCCTCGTATGAACACGAGTTTCTTGTAGTGATGTAATATAAGATTAGCAAATAGGACAGGAAGGACAGCAATGAAGATCTATCTTGGAGAAGTATAGGTCGTTCTTAGATATAGCATAGGTTCTCTCATTGGCTTGAGGGAACAATCACGCTAGGGGCCATAACCATGTCACTTTATTATATTATGTATGTTGATGCATGTTATGTATGGAGTGACGTCATTGTATGTAAGCCGTGGTAAGGTGAGATCAAATTAATTATAAAAGCCCTCAAAGGAATTAATATTAAGTTTTATCGCTTTCCAACGAATAGCTCCCTTCAAGATCAATATCGATCAATGTAGGTTTTGCCAACGCGAAGTGCATTGCCAATATTGATAAGTTGCGGTGAGGTAATTTGTTTATCCGATCGCTATTTAATGGGTCTAACTTAACTAAAGAAAATATAATAAGATTATATGACTTTAGAAGCAAGTATTGGGTTATTCCATGTGATGGATTAGAATAAGCGTTATTCACCCAATAGAAAGGATATGAGAGTTGTATGAGATACAATTGGAAAGGAGTTTCCTACCTAAATAACTAAATTTTGTGTAATCAGCCCAACGCTGACTTAAAACGAAGTGAAATATGGATCTCATTCTCACTAGAAAATCTTCCAACGGGATTTTCCGTATCAAATGTCGAGGGTCATTTGTTTTGAGTAAAATAGTGGGAGCACATGTTTAATTAAAGGCCTAATTAAATGTGTATTAAAATTGTTCAATACTTATATTTTCACTTTTACAATTGTAGATCACCATGTCAAACACCAATACTTCGAACAACATTTTGCGAAGCATTCTTGACAAAGAGAAATTGTCTGGGACAAATTTTCTTGATTGGCATCGTAACTTGAGGATAGTCCTCATGCACGAGAAAAAGCTGTATGCTATTGAGGAACCCCAACCTAACCCTGAGGATGAACCTGCGGCCAATGCTCTTAAGGCTCAAAGGGATGCTTATCAGAAGCGTCTTGATGATGCCATGGATGCAAAGTGCCTCATGCTGGCTACCATGACCTCTGAGTTTCAAAAGCAACATGAGGACATGTATGCGTTTGATATGATCGAACACTTGAAGACGCTCTACCAAGAGCAAGCCAGGATTGAGAGATTTGAGGTTTCCAAAGCCCTGTTTTCAGCCAAGCTATCTGAGGGATCTCTAGTAAGTCCACATGTGCTCAAGATGATTGGGTACGTGGGGAACTTAGAAAAATTGGGATTTCCACTCGGAAATGAGCTTGCAACTGATCTGATCCTGCAATCGTTGCCGGAGAGTTTTAATCAGTTTGTTCTGAACTTCACCATGTCGGACATGGAGAAGACTCTGCCACAACTGCTAGGCATGTTGAGGCAAGCTGAGCAGAACATGAAAACAAAAGGGAAGTCCAACCATGTTCTTATGATTGGCAATGGAAACAAAGGGAAGGGCAACAAAGGGAAGGGAGGCAAAGGGAAGGGCAAGGAAGTTGCCAAACCCAAACCTACCCCTCAAGCTTTGAAGCCCACTAGGGGAGTTGCAAAGGAGGGTAGGTGCTTCCACTGTAACAGGACTGGACATTGGAAGAGGAACTGCCCAAAATACCTGGAAGATAAAAGGAATGGAGTAGAGAGCTCCAATTCAGCAAGTATCTTTGTTATTGAAATTAATTTATCTACTTCTTCTACATGGGTATTAGATACCGGATGTGGTTCTCACATTTGTACTAATGTGCAGGGGCTGCAAAGGAGTAGAGGATTGGCTAAAGGTGAAGTCGACCTACGAGTGGGAAATGGAGCAAGAGTTGCCGCATTAGCTGTAGGAGTTTATGCTTTAACTTTACCTAGTGGACTAATAATACAGTTAGAGAACTGTTTTTATGTACCTGCCATTAGCAGGAATATTATTTCTGTTTCTTGTTTGGATAAACTTGGTTTTTTATTCATAATAAAGAACAATTGTTGCTCCATTTATATGAATGATATCTTTTATGCCAATGCACAAATGAGTAATGAATTATATATTCTTGACCTTGAAATGCCAATGTATAACATCGATACTAAAAGGATAAAACGAAATGAGTTAAATCCTACTTACCTTTGGCATTGTCGCTTAGGCCATATAAGCGAGAAACGTATTTCCAAGCTCCATAAAGATGGGCTCTTGGATCCATTTGATTATGAGTCATTTGAAGAATGCAGATCTTGCTTAATGGGGAAAATGACAAAGGCCCCATTCACTGGTAAAGGTGAAAGGGCAAATGATCTGTTGGTTCTCATACATACTGATGTGTGTGGACCATTTAACACACCTGCCAGAGGAGGTTTTCAGTACTTCATCACATTTACTGATGACTACAGTAGATATGGGTATGTATACCTAATGAAGCATAAGTCAGAATCCTTTGAAAAGTTCAAAGAATTTAAAAATGAAGTACAAAACCAACTAGGAAAGAAAATCAAAACCCTTCGATCAGATCGAGGAGGTGAGTATTTAAGCCTAGAGTTTGATGACCATCTAAAAGAGTGTGGGATCTTATCCCAACTCACTCCTCCTGGAACACCACAATGGAATGGTGTGTCTGAGAGAAGAAACCGAACCTTGTTGGACATGGTGCGGTCTATGATGAGTCACGCTGATCTTCCAAACTCCTTTTGGGGACACGCCCTATTAACAGCAGCTTATACACTTAACCGTGTTCCTTCTAAAACGGTTGAAAAGACACCATATGAGATGTGGAGTGGCAAGAAACCACATATGTCTTACTTAAAGATTTGGGGTTGCGAAGTTTATGTAAGACGCCAAATTTCTACTAAACTTGAACCTAAATCTGACAAGTGTTTCTTTGTGGGATATCCTAAAGAGACAAAAGGATATTACTTCTACAATCCTTCCGAGGGCAATGTGTTTGTCGCTAGGACAGGAGTATTCCTAGAAAAGGATTTTGTTTCCAAAGGAATCAGTGGGAGGAAAGTAGATCTTGAAGAAATTCATGATCCACAAAGTAATGACACACCAATGGACGAACAAGAGCAGGATGCACAAGAGGTTGTGACAGAGAGTCCTACTCAAGTAACACAAGAACCGCGTAGGTCTAACAGGATACGTCAAGAACCTGAAAGATATGGATATTTCATATCGGAGCAAGGTGATGTATTACTCATGGATCAAGATGAGCCTGTGACTTACCAAGAGGCTATTACTGGCCCTAAATCTGAGAAGTGGCTAGAAGCCATGAAATCTGAAATGGATTTCATGTACACAAATCAAGTTTGGAACTTGGTGGAAGCTCCTGATGGGATCAAACCCATAGGATGCAAGTGGGTCTTCAAGAAGAAGACTGACATGGATGGAAAGGTACAGACCTACAAAGCGTGATTGGTTGCTAAAGGTTTCAAACAAATTCATGGGGTAGACTATGATGAAACATTTTCACCAGTTGCGATGATCAAATCCATTCGGATCTTACTTGCCATCGCTGCATACTATGATTATGAAATCTGGCAGATGGATGTAAAAACTGCCTTCCTTAATGGGAGTCTCCTTGAGGATGTGTACATGACACAACATGAAGGCTTTTGCATTCCAGGAGAATCCAAAAAGATATGCAAATTACATCGATCAATCTACGGATTGAAGCAAGCTTCCAGAAGTTGGAATCTTCGTTTTGATGAAATTGTAAAGCAGTACGGATTCATTCAAAATGAAGATGAGCCTTGTGTTTACAAGAAGGTTAGTGGGAGCATAGTCGAATTCCTAGTATTATATGTAGATGACATATTACTAATAGGAAACGACATCCCTACCTTGCAACAAGTTAAAACTTGGTTAGGTGATCGTGTGACGCGACAATGACCGCAAGTATACAGTCGTGTCGTGTAGTTTTAAAAGATATCGAACCCAAAGGACCAATAATCGACCTACCGTATTCTAGTGTTGCTTTGTAAATCTAAGGCTAATGATTAAAAGGGTTTTGAATAATTGAATAATTAAAATAAGAAAAATAAATATTTTTTAGATTTTTTTATATGTAAATAAAATATTGCTAGGACGTGCTATTAGTTGCTTCAGAGGGTTCAATGCTTAATTCGCGCTAGACAAACTGTTAAATTTTCGAAACTATATTGATTTAAAAATACCAATCTCAGCTCTCGCAAATCTTGACTAGTATTATAAATTATAAAGGTGGTGCTTAACTCTCGTCCTCACACCCGCTAATAAAATACTCTTTTAAAAGCAATATAATTTAATTAACTCTAATCCCAACTCTCGTTGCGAATTAGATTTAATGTTCAGTTTTTACTATCTAGTAGAAATCTCACGCTCTCGCTCTATTGATTTTTACTTTAATTAATTCTCACTCTCGTGACGAATTATAATCAACGTTTAATTAAAAACTGCTTAAGAAAATAATACAGTTGTCAGTTTTCAAGAATTATATTTGATTTAAAAACACTAGTCTCAGCTCTCGCAAATCTTGACTAGCGTTATACTTAGATAAAATAAATGCTCAGCTCTCACACACTCACTTACCTATATAAGTACCTTTGAAAATCAATATAAAACTCATTAATCCTAAATAGCTCTCGCGGACTTTAGAACTAACGGTCAGTTTTAACTATCCGACCCTAAACCTCAACTCTCGTCAATGTTGGTTTATTGCCTTTAAAACAATCCTCACTCTCGTGACGAATTATTTGAAAACGTATTTATTTAAAACTGGTGGTTGAAAACTATTAAGCACGAATTAACTACCGAACCCCTATTAGCTACTAACTACACATCCTAGCAACGCTAAATTTAGCTAGACATAACTAAAACTAAAGACATAAAAATAAAATAAGCAAATAAATAAATAGACATAATAAAAATAAAAACTAAAATTAAAAGCATAAAATAAAAGCAATAAAATAAAGACAAGAAATAAATAAGACCATAAAATAAAATAAGAACCTGAAATAACAAAAGGAATCTCGAGTACGGACTCCGACAGCGTAACGACAGGAAATAAAAAAAACTTATTAAATTCTCAACGGAGAATAAAATAATACTAAACTCTCAACTTTAGAGAAGAAAACCTTGTGGTACTAAGCCTAGTTCTCAATTCTCCAAGTCAAGTGTTATATTTTTGAGCGAAGAGAACTAGCCTATTTATACTAAAATACAAGGAGGAAAAGAACAAAACTGGCCGATGTGGGACTTTGTTAAATTAGCGCGTGTCCGTTTGATACAGTGAATGGCCAGGATGAAAAGAAGTGGCGACCGCCACTTGGAGCAAGTTGGTGAGCGCCATTTGCTCCTTGCTGGCGGGCAGCATTTGTTTGATGATGGGCTTGGCTGCACTTGGCTTGGGCTGCACTTGTGTGGCTTGGCTGCACTTGTGTGGCCCATTTTGTCCATTCTTGCTCCTTTTTAGTCCATTTTCGCTCCTTTCTTCAACTCGTGCACTTTTTATCTGTTTATTTAAAATACTAGAAATAAGTAACTAATTATATAATAAAACTTCGAAATCGAAATAGAAACATATAAAATATAATAGTAAATTAACTAAATAAATAGCATATTTTTAGGTGTATCAAACTCCCCTAAACTTGAACCATTGCTTGTCCTCAAGCAATTTAGCTTGCATATAGAAATCATTTGAAATGCGAAGCAACTCACACACACAGACTTAGAGAAAAATAACATCACGAGTACTCATACATGGTCAGAATTTCAAATCGGCTAAGATTAATTAGTTAGGTTCTTTATACAATCAAGAAGGGTATTTCAACGACACACAAAGTTCTCCCTCTTATACATATCGAATTTGGATCATGCCGTTGTACTAAAATCTAAATCTTCTCCTTTGTTTCATCCTTTTTCATTCTAGACAGTCACATTAAGACCCTTTATCTATGTCACACACATGGTAAGAAAGCCGGTTAGCGTCTTTGTTCATCTTTTTCAACTCGCAAATAGCTTGATGATACAAATTTTGATGATACAAATTTTGATGATACAAATTTTTGTATTAGCAATCATATAAATATATTTTTTTTTCTTCAAGGTTTAACCGTATTACCACAGTATGACCTTATATTATTATTTCTTTTCTTTAAGGTTTAACCGTATTACCACAGTATGACCTTAAGAATTTGCTTAGATGATTCGCTTATATTCATCGACAAACCTACTTAATGTGTGACTTTATAGATGGTGTCCGACTGGATAGATAAACTACTAAAGAATTCCACAAATTTAAATCAGGAGATTTTGGCACAATGGTTATTCAAATTGATATCTATACTAGGGAGACTTCTGGGTGTTGGAAAAATACCGATTTTGTTGTAAAATTCCCTAATTTCCTTAACTTAGCCTCTCGTCTTTTCTTAACCTATATACTTTCTAAGTGAGCTATTATCCTAAGTCTTTGGAAAAATTTCTAATTTGGCTCAAGAAAAGGAAAAATTTAGAAAAACCAAAGAAGATACTATAAATTTAATTTTTTTATTATACGAAAGGAAATAAAAATTCAAATAACTAAAAATTAAAAGTAAATAAAGATAGTAGAATACTCCCCTAAACTTATATCCAACAGTGTCCTCACTGTTGCGACTCAAGAGTAGCATTGGAGCGTAAAACCTGTGGTAGATCATGGGGGAGGCTGTTGATAATTTTGGAAATTGTTGAACTGAAGCCTCAAACCGCCTAGCTCTTGTATGACATTGTCAAGCTGTTGTTGACGGTGCTCTTCTGAGCTCTCCCATCTATGATAATAGCCCTGCATCTCGGGTTGGTTTTGAAGGATTTGGTTTTGCTGGGCTTGCATGAATGTCATTTGTTCCATCATCTCCTCTTGTTGTTGATGCATGGCATAAAATAATCCATCGCGCTCTTGATTTAATTCATTTTGGGCGCGTATCTCATGGAGTACATCATCGATGGTGCTTTGCCTTGATGAGGAGGAACTACCTGCAAAAGTGTTAGAAAAATGTGTAGTGTGTGCAGGTGGAACAATGCTTGCACCCCACCAGCAGCAACATTTGGAGAAATGTGCGTTGGAGCTCTATTAGTCGTAGAATTATTAGTATAGCAAAGATTTCTCGGGTCACGTACATCCGTTAGCCATTGGTTAGGAAGGGTGATATTATTAAAAACACGATTTTGAAGCATTAAATCATATCTACCATCTTCTCTTAACCTTACTAGGTTCATACTCCTTACCATATCTTCATCGATTAACCGAGGTGGAGTATGTTCTAAATTTTCTAATCGAGGTCCTAGTCCTATGGCTTTAGCAATGGTCGTGATTAGGCCTCCAAAAATTATCGCTCCGCCCCGACTTGTATGAACTTGTGAAAGCATATGTGAAAATAAAAACGGGACGGTGTTAATTTTCATTTTTCTAATTGCAGCAAACATGTAAAACATTTCTTTGGAGTTAACTTTGCTAAAAGAGGCTCGGCCAAAGATGGTATGTGCCAATAAGTGGCGGAAATAGCGTAAGGCCGGATTATGGATGGATGAGGCCTTATTTCCTTCATGACTATTAATTTGTTTACCGGTGATAGTCATCCAAAAGTGGCTAAAACTGTTTTGCCACTGTTCATTATCATGGACTTCACATGTTACATTTGGTCCATGGGGGAAATGCAAAAGGTCAGCCATATCATTCAAAGAAAATTCATACTCATTATTAAACATTCTAAAATAAACAGCGCCATGCGAACTCCTAGTTTCACGAACAGTGTTAACGATTAAAGAGCTTAGGAATTCTAGCGTTAGTTGAGTATAAACAGGATTTTGTTGAGATAGGAAATGTCGAAGATTTAGATTATCAAGCAAATAATTTACGCTATCTAACAATCCTAATTTTCTTAAGAGAGAATTGTCGGCATACCTTGTAGCTTGTATTTCCCTTCTTTGCAAATCCTCGTAAATTTGAGATTGATTTGAACTTCTTCTAAAAACTAACTCATAAACCATTTTGTGATTTGGAAATAGATAGAGAATTTATGCTTTAGAAAGAATGTTGTAGAAATGGTGAGTTTAGTTTGTGTTGAAAGACATGTATTTATAACTTTGAAAAAGAATCTCCTTATGAAACACAAGGTCCTACCAATTAATTTTCATTGATTATTTTGTAAGGTGAAAAGGAAATTGTGTAAGGGGATCAAAATTTGCATGCCATGAACTTCCAAAAACATTTTCCCTATGGAATCTATAGCATGGTCACGCCATGCTTCTTTGTAAGAGTGTGGGAAATTGAATTTTGTTTGCTTTGAAAAAGGCTTTTTGACCGAAGACTACTCTTTCGATTGAATGCACATTTAATTTATGTTTGACCAATTGAATAGACATTTGTAAGTGCATATACTAATCGACTAATAGACGGTTACGAAAATAATTGAAAATCATTGAAAATAATTTCGTAATAATGATTAAAATAAATACTAATAAAATACCTAATAATGTATTGAAATGGAAAAGGAAATGTTTGAATGAAAATACGTAAATATGCTGAAATAAAATCACACATGAAAACAGGGAAATAATTAAAAGAAAAAGAAAGCAAAAATAAAAGAAAGTGATAAAAGTCATGGGTTGCCTCCCACGTAGCGCTTTTGTTTAACGTCGTTGGCTCGACTGTTCAGAAATGTAAGCACTAAGGGTGTTTTCTTGAATCTCCGATTAAACTCCTAATTAATTTTGGTTTCCATCGCCATTTGTCAACCCATCTCCCATACCCTTCACTCTTTATTTTCTTTTTCATATAGGGAGGTTCAGAGGTCTGAACGTGTGGTGGTGGTTCTGGATCAATTTTTTTTATTAGTTTTTCGGGTCTGAGTTTAGTTTCTTCATTCGCCACCTCAAAGTCTACTCTCCCCTTTTTAACACTAATAATTTCCCTATTGTCCTCTAAATTTCTCTTTTTATACGGGATTTCATACAAAGGGGCATTAGTGTTTATGTTTTTCAACTCTTCTACATCCCTTTTAGATTGGGATTCTCCCTTGGCTTCCACAAGCCCTTGGGTGAAAGGGGTCGGTGGATTGTAAGGGGGAGGGAGGATGTAAGTTGGTTTCTTCTCTACCTCTTTGACAACCTCATCTTTAGGTGGTGTCGGTTGAACTTTCGCAATCTCTACTCATTTCTCATTAGATTTCTCATTGATTTCATTATCACTCTCTTTAAGATTTTCAATTTGACTTTCATTAGTTGTTATGACGTCTACATGACTCTTAGTGAACGATCCTAGAGATGCTTGTGCAAGCAAAGAGATCTGAGTCTCTATTGCCTTGCTATCGGCCGCGAGGGACTCGACCTTAGTGTTTAACTTCATGAAAGCTTCATTTACTTCTTTATTTATGCGAGTTTGTGCTTCCACAAACTCTAGCCTAAAGAGTGTTTGAGTCTTAATGAAATCCTCCATTAATATTTCGAGATTGGATTTATAGTGATTTTGTGGTTCCTCATAATATTGGGGGTGGTGGTCGTAGAGGAAATGTGAGTAATCCATTTTAAAAATTTAAAATAAAAGTGCCTTAGTCTCTACGGTGCAACATTGGAGTTACGATATCGACTAAATTGGTCCCCGGCAACGGCGCCAAAAACTTGATCGTGTGACGCGACAATGACCGCAAGTATACAGTCGTGTCGTGTAGTTTTAAAAGATATCGAACCCAAAGGACCAATAATCGACCTACCGTATTCTAGTGTTGCTTTGTAAATCTAAGGCTAATGATTAAAAGGGTTTTGAATAATTGAATAATTAAAATAAGAAAAATAAATATTTTTTAGATTTTTTTATATGTAAATAAAATATTGCTAGGACGTGCTATTAGTTGCTTCAGAGGGTTCAATGCTTAATTCGCGCTAGACAAACTGTTAAATTTTCGAAACTATATTGATTTAAAAATACCAATCTCAGCTCTCGCAAATCTTGACTAGTATTATAAATTATAAAGGTGGTGCTTAACTCTCGTCCTCACACCCGCTAATAAAATACTCTTTGAAAAGCAATATAATTTAATTAACTCTAATCCCAACTCTCGTTGCGAATTAGATTTAATGTTCAGTTTTTACTATCTAGTAGAAATCTCACGCTCTCGCTCTATTGATTTTTACTTTAATTAATTCTCACTCTCGTGACGAATTATAATCAACGTTTAATTAAAAACTGCTTAAGAAAATAAAACAGTTGTCAGTTTTCAAGAATTATATTTGATTTAAAAACACTAGTCTCAGCTCTCGCAAATCTTGACTAGCGTTATACTTAGATAAAATAAATGCTCAGCTCTCACACACTCACTTACCTATATAAGTACCTTTGAAAATCAATATAAAACTCATTAATCCTAAATAGCTCTCGCGGACTTTAGAACTAACGGTCAGTTTTAACTATCCGACCCTAAACCTCAACTCTCGTCAATGTTGGTTTATTGCCTTTAAAACAATCCTCACTCTCGTGACGAATTATTTGAAAACGTATTTATTTAAAACTGGTGGTTGAAAACTATTAAGCACGAATTAACTACCGAACCCCTATTAGCTACTAACTACACATCCTAGCAACGCTAAATTTAGCTAGACATAACTAAAACTAAAGACATAAAAATAAAATAAGCAAATAAATAAATAGACATAATAAAAATAAAAACTAAAATTAAAAGCATAAAATAAAAGCAATAAAATAAAGACAAGAAATAAATAAGACCATAAAATAAAATAAGAACCTGAAATAACAAAAGGAATCTCGAGTACGGACTCCGACAGCGTAACGGCAGGAAATAAAAAAAACTTATTAAATTCTCAACGGAGAATAAAATAATACTAAACTCTCAACTTTAGAGAAGAAAACCTTGTGGTACTAAGCCTAGTTCTCAATTCTCCAAGTCAAGTGTTATATTTTTGAGCGAAGAGAACTAGCCTATTTATACTAAAATACAAGGAGGAAAAGAACAAAACTGGCCGATGTGGGACTTTGTTAAATTAGCGCGTGTCCGTTTGATACAGTGAATGGCCAGGATGAAAAGAAGTGGCGACCGCCACTTGGAGCAAGTTGGTGAGCGCCATTTGCTCCTTGCTGGCGGGCAGCATTTGTTTGATGATGGGCTTGGCTGCACTTGGCTTGGGCTGCACTTGTGTGGCTTGGCTGCACTTGTGTGGCCCATTTTGTCCATTCTTGCTCCTTTTTAGTCCATTTTCGCTCCTTTCTTCAACTCGTGCACTTTTTATCTGTTTATTTAAAATACTAGAAATAAGTAACTAATTATATAATAAAACTTCGAAATCGAAATAGAAACATATAAAATATAATAGTAAATTAACTAAATAAATAGCATATTTTTAGGTGTATCATTAGGGAATTGCTTTTCTATGAAAGATCTGGGTGAAGCAGCCTATATATTAGGAATAAGAATCTATAGAGATAGATCACAGAAACTGCTTGGCCTAAGCCAGAGTACATACATAGATAAAGTGTTAAGACGCTTTAATATGCATGATTCCAAGAAAGGATTCATTCCTATGCAACATGGCCTATGTCTTTCAAAGACACAGTCTCCTTCATCTAAGAAAGAAAGGGACCGCATGAGTAAGATCCCTTATGCATCGGCTATAGGATCTATCATGTATGCCATGATATGTACTCGACCAGATGTTTCATATGCCTTAAGCGCAACAAGCCGTTATCAGTCTGATCCTGGTGAGGCTCATTGGGTGGCTGTCAAGAACATCCTTAAATACTTAAGGAGGACTAAAGACTCATTCCTAATATATGGAGGCCAAGAAGAGCTAAATGTAATTGGTTACACTGATTCTAGCTTCCAAACAGATAGGGATGACTTTAGGTCGCAATCAGGTTATGTGTTTTGCATAAATGGTGGCGCTGTGAGCTGGAAGAGTTCAAAGCAAGATACAGTTGCTGATTCTACAACCGAAGCTGAGTACATTGCTGCATCAAATGCAGCAAAGGAAGCTGTTTGGATAAAGAAGTTCATTACTGAACTTGGCATATTCCCTAGCATTGTGGATCCCATTGAATTATTTTGTGACAACAATGGTGCAATCGCACAAGCTAAGGAACCTAGATCTCACCAAAAGTCCAAACACATACTCAGGCGCTATCATCTTATTCGAGAAATAATTGATAGAGGAGATGTGAAGATATGCAGAGTACCAACACTTAACAATGCTGCTGATCCACTTACAAAGCCTCTTGCTCAGCCGAAGCATGAGGACCACACTAGGGGCATAGGTATTAGGAGTATGCCTGATTGGCTCTAGTGATAGTGGGAGATTGTTGGTGTAAGCC
The DNA here is from genome assembly GCF_020283565.1 of Trifolium pratense. Lineage (NCBI taxonomy): Eukaryota > Viridiplantae > Streptophyta > Magnoliopsida > Fabales > Fabaceae > Trifolium > Trifolium pratense. The sequence continues at coordinate 30,415,740 of NC_060063.1, forward strand.
CTAGATGCCAATTATTTATAATTGCATGATACTTGTTGTTGGGTTTTTGTATGATTGGCTTCATTTTGCAAAAACATATTTTAGCCAAGTGTTGAGACATATGTGCTGACCCCAAGTGTTGTGACAAATGTCGGTACACTTTGGAACAACACCTGTCTGTGTATCTGTGCGCGCCAGCTAGCGGGTTTTAATTTCTACTCAATCTTTTGAAGATTTGATTGAAGAATTGTTTCAAGGTTTCTTACAGAGGAAGGCGCACGTGCTTAATGTGTTTCAGGAGGCAGCCAAACCCTAGTTATATTTTCTAAAGGAATTATATTTTTGGAAAATATATTTTTGTGTTTAAAAAATAGAACTATTATTTTCAAAAATATATCACTGCTGCCGCAATTCTAGAAGCCCTAATTTTGTCTTGAAGCCCAAGTCGTTCTACTACTATAAATACGAAGGCAAGCATATGGTTTCAAGCATCTAAAATCGTGTCTTACAAAGCGTGTGTTTTTAAGGATTTTAGAGTGTTAATTGTGAGCCTTTCTTGTGTCTCATTGATGCAAGCTTAAGACCTGAGTTTATTGAGTTGTAAGTGTGAACTTTTCTTAAGCTTTGAAGTACGGAGATTGTTCTAGTGTGTTGTGTGGTTTGCTCGCAAGCTTTTCAGCAAGAGTGAATCCTAGTTTCTTAGGAGTGTGTCTCCACCGTTTGTAATCTTTGAATTGAATAACAACGCTGTCTGTGTTGTTAAGGTGGGAATTGGGACGGGGTCTCATATCTAGGAGTTCCTAGGTAGAAGTGTCATTGGGTAGTGATTAAGTGAGAAGTTGTAAACGGGTGAGTTTAGCTTCGATGTAATACTGCTGATAGTGGACTTCATTCCTGGATTGGTATCCCCCAAAGTAGGCTGTTAGGCTGAACTGGGTTAACAACTCTTGTGTGTTATTTACGTTATTGTCTTTATTGTTTTATGTTCTGTGTTCTGTTTATAGACAAGTGTTGATGCACCTTTCGCAACATCTGTTTACTACAGACAAGTGTTGATACACCTTGATCAACACCTGTCTACTGTGTGCCAGGAATTTCAATTGGCATCAGAGCAGGCACCCTATTCTGAATTTTAGGGTGAGCTCCAGGGAAACTTTTTCTGGCAGGTATGGACAAAGAAGGAGGGCTTGTCACCAGACCACCTCTTCTGGTTGGTGCTTCAAATTATGACTATTGGAAGTCTCGTATGATGGCTTTCCTAAAACAAATTAATAGCAAGACATGGAAAGCAGTTCTGAGAGGGTGGACACCACCTGTGAAAATGGACAAAGATGGTAAACCAACTCTTGAGTTGAAACCTGATGAAGAATGGTCCAAAGAAGAGGATGCGCTTGATCTTGCAAACTCAAAAGCATTATACGCATTGTATAATGGTGTTGACAAGCACATATTCAGACTCATCAAAAAGTGTGTCTCTGCTAAGGAAGTTTGGAACATCCTTGAAACTGTTCATGAAGGTACCTCTAAAGTGAAGATGTCAAGGCTACAACTCCTAACCACTAAGTTTGAGAATCTAAGAATGAATGATGATGAAACCATTCAGGAATTTCACATGACCATACTTGACTATGATAATCAGTTTGATGCCTTGGGTGAAAAGATACCTGAAGAAAAGCTGGTAAGGAAGATGCTTAGGTCTTTACCTAAGAAGTTTGATATGAAGGTCACAACTATAGAAGAAGCCAAAGATATCACATAAATGAAGCTGGATGAACTGGTTGGTTCATTACAAACTTACGAGGTGGCTACAAATGAAAGGATGGATAAGAAAACCAAGAGCATTGCCTTTGTCTCGAATGCTGAGGAAGAAGATCAACAGAGTGACACAGAGTCTGAGAATAGCATCTCTGATGCAATGGTTCTTCTAGGAAAACAATTTAATAAGGTGCTAAAAATAATGGACAAACGTCCAAAGACAAGTGCAGCTGACACTGGTCGCAACACTTACAGAAATTTTAGAAAACCTGTGTCAGATGAGAAGACAACTCTTAATAAAAGTGTCCAATGTCTTGAATGTGAAGGGTATGGACACATTAGAACTGAATGTGCAACCTTCTTGAAGAAACAAAAAAAGGGGTTAATTGTTTCATGGTCAGATGAAGATTCTGAAGGAGAAGCTGATGCTGCAAAGGCTATACATGCATTGGCAAGTGTATGTACATCTGACACTGAATCATGTGAGGAAGAACTGACCTTTGATGAACTTGCTAAATCATATAAAAAACTATGTCTGAAGAGTGAAGAAGTCTGCAGAGTCTCTGAAGAGCAAAAAGAAACAATTACTAAGTTGCAAACTGAGAAAACTGCCAATCTGTCAAAAATCTCTGAATTTAGTGCTAAATGTGAAGAAAGTTTGAAGACCATTGAGGAACAGAAGGCAATTATCACCAACTTAGAAGCAGACAAGGTCAAACAACTGACTGAGATAGCCCATCTGAATGAAGAGGTAACTGAATTAAACTCTCATCTTGAGAATTTAAAGAAGCATGTTCTTAGGCTATTCAAAGGAACTGATCTAGATGAAATCCTAGAAACATTACCTACTCCTAGTAGAGCCAAAACAGGCATTGGGTATGAATATAAAAATGTTAATAGGATTATGGATTTCAACAAAGAAGGGAAATAGATGCCTGAGATAAGTAAACAACCTTCTCCAAAAATGCATGACAGGATGTCGCCACACCTGACTCCTAGACAGCAGAGACAAGTGTTACCACATGTGGCACCACATCAGTAAAGATGGCAGAGACCTAGATTTATACCTAGACACAGAAGCAGGTACCACTCATGGAGATGTCATCACTGTGGAAGAAAGGGGCACATAAGGCCCTACTGCTACAAATTGTATGGGTATCCAAGTGAAATTCTTCAAGAGTCTGATCCATCCATTACTAAAACAAAGATGGAATGGAAGCAAAAGGATGATACAACCAATATCAAGGAGTATACAGCTGAAAGCAGTAAGAAAAGCTTGATTGCTCATACGTCTCTCAGAGCCTCATCAAAAGAAGATTGGTACTTTGATAGTGGTTGTTCCAGACACATGACTGGTGTTGAAAAGTATTTAAAGGAGGTAAAATCTTATGCAACAAGTTTTGTGACATTTGGAGATGGAGCAAAGGGGGAAATTAAAGGTATTGGAAGACTGATTGACCATGGTCTGCCAAAACTTGAAAATGTTCTCCTTGTAAAAGGGCTAACTGCCAATCTAATCAGTATAAGCCAACTATGTGATCAAGGCATGCAAGTCAACTTTACAAAAAATGAATGTCTTGTCAGCAATTGTGGAGGAAACATCCTTATGAAGGGTGTTAGATCAAAGGATAATTGCTACTTGTGGATCCCTCTTGAAGAAGCTAATGTATCTACATGTCTCTTAACTAAAAATGAAGAGGTTAAGCTGTGGCATCAAAAATTAGGACACCTTAACCTGAAGAGTATGAAGAGAGTCATATCTGAAGAAGCTATCAGAGGACTACCAAGTTTACAGATACAGGAAGGAAACATTTGTGGTGAATGTCAGATTGGGAAGCAAACCAAAGTGTCGCACCAGAAGTTGCAACACTTGTCCACTTCTAGAGTTCTTGAGTTACTACATATGGATCTGATGGGGCCCATACAAGTTGAGAGTCTTGGAGGTAAGAAATATGTTTTTGTTGTTGTTGATGACTTCTCTAGATATACTTGGGTCAATTTCATTAGGTAAAACTCTGAGACTTTTGAAGAATTCAAAAATCTTTGCTTACAACTTCAAAAGGAAAAAGATTGTGGCATTGTAAGAATCAGAAGTAACCATGGTAAGGAGTTTGAAAACTCTAAATTTGCTGAATTTTGTGCTGCTGAAGGAATAGCTCATGAATTTTCTTCACCAATTACACCTCAACAAAATGGTGTGGTTGAAAGAAAGAACAGAACCTTACAAGAATCTGCTAGAGTGATGTTGCATGCCAAAAATCTTCCTTACAAGTTCTGGGCTGAAGCCATGAATACAGCATGTTACATTCACAATAGAGTAACATTAAGAAAAGGTACTGCTACAACACTGTATGAACTATGGAAGAATAGAAAGCCTACTGTGAAATATTTCCATGTGTTTGGGTCAAAATGTTACATTTTGGCAGATAGAGAACCTATGAGAAAATTGGATCCCAAAAGTGATGAGGGGATATTTTTAGGTTACTCAACCAACAGCAGAGCCTACAGAGTTTTTAACTCCAGAACAAGAACTATGATGGAATCAATCAATGTTGTTGTTGATGATAGTGATACAACAAGTGCAGATCCAGCTGAAGAGACATATGTCATCACACCTGTCCCTACACTAGATGATGATCAAACTGAACTTGAACCTGACCAACATTCTGAATCTACTACAGAGGTTCTTAGACCAAACAAGGGACCATCTACTAGAACACAGAAGAATCATCCTCTGGAACTTGTCATTGGAAATCCAAATCAAGGAATTGCAACAAGAATATCAAAAGAAGCAATCTCTAACTCATGCTTCATATCCAAGATTGAACCAAAGAATGTCAAAGAAGCTTTGACTGATGAATACTGGATCAATGCTATGCAGGAGGAACTAACTCAGTTTAAAAGAAGTGAGGTATGGGATCTAGTACCTAGACCAGATGGTATAAATGTTATTGGTACAAAGTGGGTCTACAAGAACAAAACTGATGAGAATGATGATATTACTAGAAACAAAGCCAGACTTGTGGCACAAGGATACACCCAGATAGAAGGAATAGATTTTGATGAGACTTTTACTCCAGTTGCTCGCTTGGAGTCCATAAGATTGCTCTTAGCTGTGGCATGCATCTTAAAATTCAAGTTATATCAAATGGATGTAAAGAGTGCATTCCTAAATGGCTATCTAAATGAATAGGTATATGTTGAAGAACCAAAAGGGTTTGTAGATCCAAGTTTTCCAAACCATGTCTACAAACTAAAGAAAGCTCTCTATGGATTGAAACAAGCCCCTACAGCATGGTATGAGAGATTGACTGAATTCCTTGTCAGCAATGGATACAAGAAAGGTGGCAATGATAAAACCCTGTTTGTAAGAGAGGAGAGGGGGAAGCTAATGATAGCTCAGATATATGTGGATGATATTGTATTTGGTGGAATGTCGCGACAAATGGTGGAACACTTTGTGCATCAAATGCAATCTGAATTTGAAATGAGTCTTGTAGGAGAACTAACTTATTTTTTAGGTCTTCAGGTCAAACAAATGGAAGACACCATATTTATTTCTCAAGAAAAATATGCAAGAAACATTGTGAAGAAATTTGGAATGGAAGGTGGTAGTCACAAAAAGACACCTGCACCTACACACTTGAAGCTTACCAAAGATGAGAAAGGAATTGATGTGGATCAAAGTCTCTACAGAAGTATGATTGGAAGCTTGTTATATCTGACAGCTAGCAGACCTGATATCATGTTTGCAGTAGGAGTTTGTGCTAGATATCAATCTGAGCCCAAGATGAGTCATCTGACTCAAGTGAAGAGAATCTTCAAATATGTCAATGGGACATGTGGCTATGGAATATTATACTCTCATGATAATAATTCTACCCTAGTTGGCTATTGTGATGCAGATTGGGCAGGATGTGCTGATGATAGAAAAAGCACTTCTGGTGCATGTTTCTTTTTGGGAAGCAATCTAGTATCTTGGTTTAGTAAGAAACAGAATAGTGTGTCTCTATCCACAGCTGAGGCAGAATATATAGCAGCTGGAAGTAGTTGCTCTTAATTATTATGGATGAGACAAATGTTGAAGGAGTATAGTGTTGAGCTAGATGTCATGACACTTTACTGTGATAATCTGAGTGCTATAAATATTTCTAAAAATCCTATTCAGCATAGTAGGACAAAGCACATTTATATACGCCATCATTTTATAAGAGAGCTTGTGGAAGAAAAAATTGTTACACTTGAGAACATTGCATCTGAAGAACAATTAGCAGACATTTTTACAAAGGCTTTGGACGCAAGTCAATTTGAAAAATTAAGGGGCAAATTAGGAATTTGCCTATTTGAAAATCAATAGCAGTTACTGCATGGAGAGCGTGCAGCAGTTTATTTCTCTCTCCCACTTTTGGTGCACGCTAACTTAGGGGAGTTATTATTGGTTTTTCAAAACCAACCTATCTTCACGCAAACTTCTCACCTTCCTCTCTTCCTCACGAAAATCAACTCAACTTCAACTTTCTACTTTCTCAGAAATTGCTCAACTTCCATCTTCATCAACCACAAATTTCACTCCATTTTACTCACCATGTCTGATTCTGCAAAATCAACTCCAATTAACGACGAAACCACCCGATCTCAGTCCACCATGGGTATGGACTCTCTTGTCATCAACGCCATTCCACTTTCAAGTATACCACCTATTAGTCCTGCTAAAAAGGTGAAGAAAGCGTCGAAGAAGGAGAAGCCATCGCAAGTGAGCCTCAACTCTTCATCTCCCTCTGCTTCAATCAAGAAAACAAAGAAGAAAAGCAAGAAATCGAGAACTGAATCGAGGAGGACTTTTACAATGTCTGAACTACATGTTGATCCATTGCCATCGAGTGATGTTGCTGCTCCTGTCGTTAATCCTGCAGAGGATAATTTTATCGCATCTGGTAAGAATTCTCTTAATCTAGGCCTTGATGTTCCCAATTCTGTTGAAACCCTAGATGTAGAGAACCCTACTGTGTCTGAAAATTTGGGGAAAAGTCTTCCTAACTCCCCTGTTGCTGTCAATGCTAATATTGGTGCTTCTACTGAGACCAATGATGATGTTGCTGCTGAGTCTCTCAAGAAAACAGGTCCTGAGACTCATGTTGTGCCAAGTGTTGCAACACCTGGCGCTGCGCCAAATGTTGTGCCAGATGTTACCACATCTTTGGCACAGGAAAATCTTGTGGACTATTCTGAGTCTGATGAGAGTCCCCAACCTAAGTCTACTGATCAAGAGACTGCTGTTGATAAGGTTGTCAATGAGAATCCTGAAGTTATAATTGTCAAAGAATTTTTGATTAATGTGGCTGACAATTGTAATGATCCAACAAGTCCTGAATATAGGCAAGTTTTTGTTCGTGGGAAATGTGTCAAATTCTCACCAACTGTGATTAACCAATATCTGCAAAGAAACTCTGATGAGGTGGCTGATCTAAAGGTCACAGACAATGAGGTCTGCAAGGTCCTCATAGGTGGCAGGATAAAGGTATGGCCAAGCAAGGCTAAATTGGCTGTAACCTCTCTCTCTCTCTCTCTCTCTCTCTCTCTCTCTCTCTCTCTCCATTCTATGTTGTTTTGAATAGGATTGCTGCACACAATTGGGTGCCTACAACCCATTCAGGTGATGTGGCCAGAGGATTGGGAAAGTTCATTTATGCTGTGGGTACCAAGGCAAAATTTGATTATGGGTCCTATTTCTTTCAAGAAACTTTAAGCCATGCTTTGACCTATGTTGTTGAGAAGCCAGTTGCTCTTCCCACTCTGTTATGCAATATAATCCTTGAACAACATCCAGATATCTTGAGAAGGACTGATGTTCCCTGTAAAAGGAAAGGGGTGTTGGCTATTTAAAAAAGGCTGCTTGAAGGGACAAATGTTGCAGCAGGTGTTGGCACATCTGTCCAAACAGGGCTACTCTCTAGGAAGCAGATGATTGCTGATCTGACTGAGGCCAGCAGAGCACTTGAGGCCAGAAAATTGAAAATAGATCGTGTGATTGAGGCCTTCAAGGCTGAGGAAGCTGCTGAGACTGCTGAGGGTGAGCCTGATGGACAAGAAGGTGAAGGAACTAGTGGCTCTGATGATGACACTGAGGATGTGATGGAGGACTCTGATGAAAGTTCTTCCATATGATTTCTGATGTTTTCTTATTTGTTTCTGATGTACTTTTGGTATTCCTTTTTGTTCCTTTTATGGGCAAAGCCCTGGATTTCTAGCACCTGGGTGTGCTTTATGGTCTGTAATAATTGCACTCTGATATTCTCCTGTCTGGTACTATATGTTTTCCTATGCATGGTGTTTGTCTAAATTGTGGCTAAAAAGGGGGAGTAGTGTGTGTGTGTGTGACAAGTGTGTGGACAGATGTTCTCACATCTGGTGACTGTTTATGTGCTAATGTTCGTATGCTCGTATTGAGGGGGAGTGTGAGTAATATGCATATGTTGAGGGGAAGAAGTGAATATTCTTTCTCTATCTGATGATTGTATGCATGAATTCAGGGGGAGTGTGAGTGATATTAACTCTTGATCGCCTGAATATCTTTGATGCCAAGTGTTATGGCACCTGACTAATGAGTCCACTATCCACTATGACTGAGAATTTATTTTTCTCAGATGTTTTATATGAATTTATTTTTTCCTGTTGTTCTTATGATGAATGGATGCGTTTTAACTAATAGAGGTTTATTTCTCCTACTTCTTAGCATCTACTATGGGAGTTTATTTCTCCCTTGTGTTGTTCCATGAGGCTAGTTGTGATTATTCCGCTGTTGCATTGCCTCTGATGCTACTTATCTCTCTTGGAAGTAGTTTTATTATACATTACTTTCTTTCCTAGTTGTGTGATCATGTTGACTCGAAGGAAAGGTAATACTGTATCTCTCTATATACTGGTCTAATATTGTTTTAGCCAAAATTTGCCAAAGGGGGAGATTGTTGGGTTTTTGTATAATTGGCTACATTTTGCAAAAACATATTTTAGCCAAGTGTTGAGACATATGTGCTGACCCCAAGTGTTGTGACAAATGTTGGTACACTTTGGAACAACACCTGTCTGTGTATCTGTGCGCGCCAGCTAGCGGGTTTTAATTTCTACTCAATCTTTTGAAGATTTGATCGAAGAATTGTTTCAAGGTTTCTTACAGAGGAAGGCGCACGTGCTTAATGTGTTTCAGGAGGCAGCCAAACCCTAGTTATATTTTCTAAAGCAATTATATTTTTGGAAAATATATTTTTGTGTTTCAAAAATAGAACTATTATTTTCAAAAATATATCACTGCTGCCGCAATTCTAGAAGCCCTAATTTTGTCTTGAAGCCCAAGTCGTTCTACTACTATAAATACGAAGGCAAGCATATGGTTTCAAGCATCTAAAATCGTGTCTTACAAAGCGTGTGTTTTTAAGGATTTTAGAGTGTTAATTGTGAGCCTTTCTTGTGTCTCATTGATGCAAGCGTAGGACCTGAGTTTATTGAGTTGTAAGTGTGAACTTCTCCTAAGCTTTGAAGTACGGAGATTGTTCTAGTGTGTTGTGTGGTTTGCTCGCAAGCTTTTAAGCAAGAGTGAATCCTAGTTTCTAGGAGTGTGTCTCCACCGTTAGTAATCTTTGAATTGAATAACAACGCTGTCTGTGTTGTTAAGGTGGGAATTGGGACGGGGTCTCATATCTAGGAGTTCCTAGGTAGAAGTGTCATTGGGTAGTGATTAAGTGAGAAGTTGTAAACGGGTGAGTTTAGCTTCGATGTAATACTGCTGATAGTGGACTTCATTCCTGGATTGGTATCCCCAGAGTAGGCTGTTAGGATGAACTGGGTTACCAACTCTTGTGTGTTATTTACGTTATTGTCTTTATTGTTTTATGTTCTGTGTTCTGTTTATAGACAAGTGTTGATGCACCTTTCGCAACATCTGTCTACTACAGACAAGTGTTGATACACCTTGATCAACACCTGTCTACTGTGTGCCAGGAATTTCACTTGTATTGGACAATTTACTTATTAAATAAAGGCTTTTCTTTATTATGTTTGTGTGTTAAATAATAATAGAGTCCCTAGAATAGTAAGTTCATTGAATGAAACGTTAAGTGTGACTTAATCGTGAGAATCCATTACACATGAGAACACTATTCTTAAAACATCCGTAGTCGAGCTTTACTGTGAATTGGGATAACATCAAAACATAGAGACTATTATGTTGGTAGACTGATGATTACATCTCACGGATCATAGATAAAGAGTTATCAAGTCTTCACATAGATATAAATATTAAGAGTAATATTTATATCGGATTGACCCACCATGAGAATACTACATAGTATGTTATGAAATGTCATAAGATATTCTCATAGTGATAAGTGGTGTATTCCACCCTTCGACCTGAAACCACTATGTTCCCTAGATGTAGGAGTGTAGTACTTTGTCGCCATTCAAAGTTATCCGTAACAGGATGACTATAAAGTTGGTTGATGGGTATTCCACGAATCATGCTAAGGGACATGAGTGACCTAGATGGAATTTACCCCTCCTACATAACAGGAGATATTTCTATGGGCCCAATATTGAACTTAACAAGGGTGACGTACTATGCCTTGTGTTCAATATAGACATAAGGGTAAAAGGGTAATTATACACATGAGTTTTATCACGGAAAGGTTTGTCAGATCACGTGACATTCTTGTGACTTGGGTAGCAGTGATGTGTTGCTAGATACCGCTCACTGTTTATAATATTAAGATTAATATTATTGCCAACGTCATAAGAACCTACAGGGTCACACACATAAGGACAGTCGATATGGAAGAAATAAGTAAGACTTATTTTGAGGGTGCGATTAGTGAAAAACAATTTTGGGCTTAAGAAGACCAAACACCGTTTGACCCAACTGACCACACAAGAAACTCTATAAATAGAAGCTTGTGTAGTTCAGTTTGTTTGTGCTTTTTCACAATTCGTTTTCAGAGAAACCCTAAAACTCTGAAACCCTAACCGCACTTCCTAAGCCTTCATCTTGTAGCAGCTAGCACTGAAAGTTGAAGACCTGTTCGTGTGGACTAGCTAGAGGTGCTGCCGTCGTGTGGTGCTTGTGATCAATAAGAGAAGCAAAGAGTTTGCCGTTTCAGTTCTACAAAGGTATAACGTTTAACCCTGATCATGCCCATTCGCAAGGATTCAGTGAAGGAAATTTTAATTCCGCTGCGTTTTAATCTCTTTTATACACGCTATTCTCCTTCAATCACTTATGTTGTTCATTTAGGAACTATGAGTGATGTGAATTGGATTAATCGATCCATTCTTTTGTTGAGTAATGGTGTGAGTGCTATACTTCTATGTTTATAATAGTTGTATATGCTTAGAGTTTAACCTTTGTGTAGTTCAAACTTGGTTGGTTGATGCGTATTTGCTAATTGTTGACGATCCGGCATGATATAAAACTGCATGTGGTAATGATTTGAAATAATTTTAAAAGAAAAACTAATATTATTTCTTGATGATGAAGATTTTGGTGAAAATATAGAGTTATTTTCTTTTGAGTAAGTGAAAATTAAATTTTCAAGATAGTGAGAAGAGTAGGATGTTAGTGAATCCTAGTGTGTGTTGTTATATGTTTGTTTATAACATGTGCTAGATGATTACTAGGAACTCGAATTGTCATGCGTTTTATGAGTAAAAACATGAAGATCTCATAATTCTATGTTGTGATTGTTGATGCATGATTTTAATTGTACTTTCAAGTCTATAATGATGTTATATGCTTGAAGTTTTGAATTTTGTGGATCGGTGAGTCGAGAAAACGAGATTTTAGTGGGCGTAAGTTCAAAACTGTAGCAGAGCACCCAGATTTTGGATGTGCTCGCTAGGCGAAGAATGAACCTCGCTGAGTCTCGCTAAGTCTTGCTAAATCCTGTGAATGATTTTGACTTGTCTCGCCGGGAGTTCGCTAGCTTTTGCTAAGCGAGGGAGGCAGACAAGAAATTTATTTTGTTGATGTCTTGTCCTAAGTTGATTATATGTGAGATTCTTGTTTTCTTGTGTTTGTTAGGACTAGAATAAATGTGAATATGAATTATTGCGTTGCAATGTTCATTTTTCTTGTGTTGTTTTGAGTTCCTAACTTTGAAAAGTGAGGGAAGTATAGGTTACTTGGATGCTTGTATGATTTTGTGTAAGTGTTTAGGTATCGTGGGTTAGGTTTTGTCCCTTGTATGCGACATGCGTGTAAACAATGTCGATACTAGTTTCTTCTTAGGAAGAATATGTTTAGAGACGATAGAACCGTTAGGTGTGAGCACCGGAAGTTCTAGTGGAAGAGTACGAGTGAGTTTGAGATAAGTGAGGGAGAAAGTTATATCCCTGCGAGATGTTTCGAAAGTGAAAAGATGAGATGAGTAGAGATGTTCTTGAAGCGGAATATTCAGGAATGGGTGACGTTGTTCGAAGTGGAATGAATAGGAGCAACAAGTTGTGAGAAACTACTAGAAGAGAAGTTTTCTGTAACACCCAAACCCATTATTTATATATTTCTACCTTAGTAAAATCTTTTTCAAAATACGCAACGGAAAATCACATTTAATTTATTGAATATCGGTTCGAGTATTACACTCCTCTACCAAAATAATACTAATGTAATTAATTAGTAAAAACAATGTTTATACAAAATAATCTTCTTTATCGAAAGATACAGTTTTACAAATAAATATCAAAAGTTATAAAAGACTCTATAGTCTAAATACAACCCCCAACGGTCCAGCACATAACACATAAAAGAGAGTTAGACAACATACTCAAAATATACAAGTGTAAGTAAATGGTACTTAAACACTTCTTCATAAAAACAAGCATAATTCATACATTATACATATACATCACCATCATTCATGCATATTCATATATCATGCATATTCTTCATTTATCACATCTAATTAGAAGTTACAACCTAATTGTTCTCACACTTCATTTATAAGCATACATCATTAATCTCATTCAAATATAAGCTACGAAAGGTTATAACCAAATCTCAATCATAATTCACAATATATTGAAGCCAATTACAATTAAAATCATCGGACAATCAACACATACCACAAGTCTAACACACATAGACAATTATCACAATTTCCAAACATATGCGTCACATATCAAATATCAAATAATGTACACATATCCTAATGCAATCTAATGCCACAATCTTCATGCTATGTCCTCTAGACATATCTAATGCATGTGGTACCATCTTCTTTATTAGAGTATCTCACCTCTAATATCCTTCTTTATCGGATAAATATAATCTGATATCCTTCTTTATTGGAATATCCAATATCACATATATTCATGAATGCATGTATGTATTTCATGAATTCACTCACAATCAATAGCATTAAGCTCTTCATTTACTAATGTGGAACACTATCCAACATTACTTCTTTATTAAGATAACACTATACCTTAATATCCTTCTTTATTATAATAACATACTCTAATATCCTTCTTTATTAAGTTGATTAACACCTTAATATACTTCTTTGACATTTAAACAAACATCATCAACACAATTATATTTCCACACATATAATCAACAATTATCATTACAATACAATTAATCATGGTTATAAACACCTAATTGTATGTTAGAATAACTTAAATCCATGTTACAAGTGCCTAATTTCACTTTAAAACATCAACAACAATTGCTGTCACAGAGGCCTTCGCTGAGCGAAGGCTCAGCGAGACATGGCGAACCTCACCAGGAAGTTACCTGCTCATGGCGAGCATTGGCGAGCTTCAGCGAACTATTCGCTGAGCGAAGGCTCAGCGAGCCTAAGCGAACAACGCCAGGAAGACACCTACTCGTGGCGAGCTGTTCGCCACACGTTCGCTGAGCGAAGGCTTGGCGAGTGTCTCCTGTCAGGACAGTTCAAAACTTGCGTTTTCTACACCAAATCACCCAAAAATCCCATTTTTCATGTTATAAACCCCAAATGAGTTTGTATTCAAGTGCAACAAGCATATCTAAACACAAAAGGACGGTTCATTTCACCGATCTACCATTTTTACTACGAAAAAGTAAAGATTTACCACTTTTACTCAAAACACTCAAGAACACAATGTTCTTGAGTTTAATCCTTTATAAATCTCGTTTTTAACCATTAGATTCGTTCATACATCATGATAAGAGCATGTTAAACATGTTATGAACCTTAGAATCGATTTCCATTAAGAAAATCCATCCAAACTAAAACGAAAATGGGGTGGAGGAAGTTCGGGTGAGGAGAAATCGACATTCTCCCCTTCCTCGAGTCACCCACGAATATGAAATCTACTCTCTTACCTTAGATCGACGAACTCACGAAGATTGCTCCTCGAATCTCTCCTTCAAGCTCTTGCCCTAGCTCCTCTTGCTCTCCCTTCTCTCTACACTTCAAGAACAAAAGAGAAATAATGATATTTCTCTCCCTATCCTTGGCTATATGGGCGCCCCCCACCATGAAGCAAGGCCCATTGGGCCTCAAGCCCACTAACTTGGCCCAACTCGCGTTAACTCTCACTAACTCGCGCGTTAACTAAACTCTCGATAAATAACTTAAAGTTACTATATTACTTAAAAACCACGTCACCAAATAATTAGACACTTACATAGTGAATAATAAATTTGGGTCGTTACATTGTCGGACCAAGTGTTTCGTCGTGGGGCGTTAGTGAGAATGGTTAAGTGAGATGAAGAGTATTCGGAACGGTTGAAGATCGTGTGTTGCACTAAAAGTGTGAAGGCGTCATTTTTGTGGACCAAGGTTGAAGTACCTGTTTGATCGGAAGTAGTCGAATATGAGGAAGAAGAAGTGATTAGGATTCTTGAGAGTTGATGATTTTGAAGTAAGTTGTCATCCAAGTGGATCGGATGTTGTAGCGGATTCTTGAGTAAGAAGTTTTACGTGAGTCGTGCTTATGATAGTAGGTTGAATTGGTTGAACAATTCGGAGTTCTAAGCCTAGTGTGCGAAGTGATTTCTAGAAAGTATTACGTTGGGTATATTTGAAATGATTAGTCATTTCTTGAGAAAATTGGAGAAGTTTGGAAAATAGATGTGAAGATTAGTGAGCCCTTGGTGTTGGTTGGTCGAGAGAAAGAAGTGAATTCTCAAATAGGACTAGAATGGAATTAAGAGGCATTATGATAGGATGAGTATGATTGTTGAATCATTGGAAGTAAGGATTGTATGAATAATCGAGTTTATTCGAAGATGGAAGTAGGATAACGATTCGAAAGATTTTGTGAGAGGCTTGTCGAAGAAAGAGTAATTGGATTTGGATAATGACCGGACAATTGGTGTCACATGTTGAACGAGAACGTAGATTCTTGGAGGTTGAGATGAAGCTAAGTGAGTATTAACGTCTTATAATGATTAGAAATAAGAAAGTTAGCCATTGAAGAACGTGCAGAGAATGAGTAATAGGAGGTGTAACACCCTCAGCTAACTACCCTTAAAAACGTTATCTTAAAAACTTTTTAAAGATAAGTAGCCGGAGCGCTACGGAAAACATTTTATAAAACGATCGTGCACATGACACGAAGCGTCGCAGCGGAAAACATTCAAATAAAGGATTTTCAAAGCAATGAACAAAATAGTTCAAAAGATAAATCACTTACATAAAACATAAGTTAAGATGTTCACATCGATATACGACGGAATACAAACGATCCCCGACTCGATGTTACAACATACCAGAGCACTAATATACATCACAACCAAACTAACTTAACAAAACTATACAAAGGTAGCCTACACTAGCTCCTCACCAAAAGTGCTCCACACCAAAACGATCTACAGCTAAAGCTCGATCGAAACCTCAACCTGAATACCTGAACCCCCAAAGGTCCAGCACATAACAATTAGGTAGAGAGTTAGTAAACATAATCACATACATACGAATATAGAAACGCACCTATATTCAACCTATCACGTATTACTAACTCACACACATGCCTCAATAAGCAATACACCAAATAACACATACTCACAAATACACAACTAGATAGTTTCACGTCGTCTCGGACAACACAAAGAACTCACATAACACATAACACATAATTGCACATTTACTCAAATGCGACTAATGCCAAACATTCAATGTCATGCCAACCTAGACACGACTAATGCATGTGGTACCATCTTCTTTATCAAGGAACTTACCATTGATATCCTTCTTTATTGGACAAGTCCAATATCCTTCTTTATCAGACAAGTCTGATATCCCTAAATAATGCATGAGTTTATGAATGCCATGCATTTACCAAACATATGATAATCACTTAGCACGAAGCTACTGCTCACTACATGGATAACATAATCCATTAAACTTCTTTATCAGACAAACTGATATTCTTCTTTATCGGACAACCCGATATACAAAAATACATATACTTCTTTGACATTTTATATAAATGCCATCACACAACACAATTATTAAACATGTATCAACAATCATGTAAGGATACCCTTAAACCATGATACAAGTGCCTAATCACACTTACAAACATTAACAAAAAATGCTGTCACTGAGGCCTTCGCTAAGCGAGGGCTTAGCGAGACTTGGCGAACCACACCAGTAAGTCACCTGCTCATGGCGAGCAAGTTGGAGTAAGCCCTAAGAGCCAATCTATTTTCATAGTATTTGCTTTAGGAGTTTGAATATAAATATGGCATTTCTTTATTATATTTGTAAGGTTGCAAAATAATGAAGTCCCTAGAATAGAAAGTCCGTTTAATAATTAAGTGTGACTTAATCATGAGATAATATTAAACATAAGGACACTATTCTTAAAGTATCCGTAGTCGAGCTTTAAGGTAAAGGGGATAACCTTAAAGCATAAAGACTATTATGAAGATAGACTGATGATCACATCTCATGGATCATGGGATAAGGAGTTATCAAGTCTTGACGTAGGTATAAATATTAGGAGTAATATTTATACTGGATTGACCCGCTATGAGAGTACTACATGCAAAGTTATGCAAAGTGTCATAAGTTACTCTCATGGTGATAATGGTGTAAACCGCCCTTAGACCTGAAACCACTTTGTACCCTAGATGTGGAGTCAAGTACTTTGTTGCTGATCTAACGTTGTCCGTAACAGGATAACCATAAAGGCAGTTGATGGGTACTTCACAAAGCATGCTGAGGGACAGTAGTGACCTAGATGGAATTTGCCAATCCTGCATAACAGGATAAATGTCATGGGCCCAATATTGAACTGGACAAAGATGACACCAAGTATGTTTTGTGTTCAATATAGACATAAAGGGCAAAGGGGTAATTATACACACTGATATTATCACAAGAGGTTATGTTTAGATCACATGTTAATTTCTCGTAACTTGAGTAGCAGTGATGTGTTGCTAGATACCGCTCACTGTTTATTGTAATAAATAGTGATTTATTATAATTATCAATGTTACGGAAACCTACAGGGTCACACACATAAGAACAATCTAGTGAGATTGGAACACCGTAAGGTACGGTGCACCGTGGAGAAATAAGGAAATATGATAAGGGTATTATGGTAATTAAAATGAGCATTACATCATATGGTATGATGTAGCAAGAAGGGGGTGCAAATATGTACTAGACATATTTACATGAGAATGGCGCCCACTATAGCCCATTTAGTTAAAAGGGCTTTAGTGTAATTTTGCCATGGCAAGTGGTTCTATAAATAGAACCCTTGTGGTAAAGAGAAAGAGGTTACACACTTTTGTTACTCATTCTCATGAGCCTTTGTTCTCTCCTCTCTTGAGAAACCCTAATCACCTTTCTAGAGTTTTTGTGAAAAACCCTAATCCTTATTTTGTGCCTCCTTTCTCCTAACCCTTCAAACCATTGGAGCTAGCACTCCATTGAAGGTTGTTGTTCGTGTGGACTGGCTAGAGGCGTTATACCTTTAACGCTTGTGATCAAATTCGTTGGTGACTTGGTGGTGACCTTGTTCGTGACGGTTCGAGGTTCTTGTTCGTGACCTTGTTCGTGATTCGAAGTGTTCG
This sequence comes from Trifolium pratense, assembly GCF_020283565.1. Classification (NCBI taxonomy): domain Eukaryota; kingdom Viridiplantae; phylum Streptophyta; class Magnoliopsida; order Fabales; family Fabaceae; genus Trifolium; species Trifolium pratense. The sequence continues at coordinate 30,433,534 of NC_060063.1, forward strand.
ATAGCCGTTCGTGATTTAAAGGGAGTTTTCGAATCAAAAGGTAAAACTCTAAACACAATTCATGACCATTCGTAAGGATCACAAAAGGAAAATTTTAAAATTCCGCTGCTTTTATCGTATCAATTTTCCTTCAGTGGTATCAGAGCCACTTACGAAACCATGAATTGATGTTTGTTTAAATTCATGAATTCAGTTTTAATATGATTAAAACAGTTAATAAAAGATTAAAATCGAGTAATTAAAATTTGACGGTTGTTTGTGTATAAATTGGATGATTAACATTGAAACGGCTCCGGAATCCGACACTTGTATGGTGGAGCATGCGATATGTTGATTGTCCTAAGGTTACACGAACAAGAACGGTCAATACTTACATGTGATGTAAGTTTTGTGTATGAATTGGGTAATTAACATTGAAACGGCTTCGGAATCCGACACTTGTATGGTGAAGCATGCGATATGTTAATTGTCCTAAGGTTACACAATCAAGAACGGCCATAAACTTATATATGATATAAGTAACCGTAATGCAAAATGGTGTATGTGATATACCGTTAGTAATTTCGTTAAAATTATTATGAAAGTTATTCAATTAAAGCGAGCCGTGTTCATTTGTTTCGGAATCCGACATTTGTATGGTGAAACAATGACATGTTGATCAATTGGATTGAATTTGGTCATAAGGAATTTTGACGGCATGAAAGGGTTGCACAAATGTTGTGTCATTAAAATTAGGATTTGCAAAACGTATCAAGTGTTGATGCGAAAAGTAGATGATAAATATATTTAATTTTGAAATCGTTTCAAAATTCTAGAAATATCTTTTAAAATTGTTTTAAAAGATAATATCATCAATTTTGGAAATATTTTATTCAAAAGGGTTTTGATTAAATAATTTTCCATATTTGACAAATATATTTAATTATGAAATCGTTTCAAATCTCTAGAAATATCTTTTAAAATTGTTTTAAAAGATAATATTACCAATTTTGGAAATATTTTATTCAAAAGGGTTTTGATTAAATAATTTTCCATATTTGGAGAATTGTCAAAAGATTTAATTCTACTTTAAAATAATGTTATTTATTTTAGCAAATTTTGATTCGAAATATTTAATTGTGAATTAAAATTTGAATCAAACTTACCTGATTTGATCAATCGTCGGATTTAATTAATTATGAGACTTTAATAATAATAAAGTTTGTTTGTTATTATTATATTTGATGATCGGTTATGGCCTTAGTTTATTTATTTTATTGCATTTGGTTTTTAAATACGGCCTGCGTGTCGTGCCTTATCTCTATTCTCTATATTCTCTTCTCATCCACTCCCTCGTATGTAAAACGAGTATTCTTTTATATTATTATGTAATATTATGAAGAAGAACAATGGAGGTCAACCTTGGAGATCATGCTTGGAGAAGTATAGATCGTTTTAGGTTAGATTAGGTTCTCTCATTGGCTTGGGAGAACAAATGCGCTATGGGCCATAACTGTTTCATTTTATTATATTATGTATGTTGATGCATGTTATGTATGGAGTGACGTCATTGTATGTAAGCCGTGGTAAGGTGAGATCAAATTAATTATAAAAGCCCTCAAAGGAATTAATATTAAGTTTTATTGCTTTCCAACGAATAGCGCCCTTCAAGATCAATATCGATCAATGTAGGTTTTGCCAACGCGAAGTGCATTGTCAATATTGATAAGTTGCGGTGAGGTAATTTATTTATCCGATCGCTATTTAATGGGTCTAACTTAACTAAAGAAAATATAATAAGATTATATGACTTTAGAAGCAAGTATGGGGTCATTCCATGTGATGGATTAGAATAAGTGTTATTCACCCAATAGAAAGGATATGAGAGTTGTATGAGATACAATTGGAAAGGAGTTTCCTACCTAAATAACTAAGTTTTGTGTAATCAGCCCAACGCTGACTTAAAACGAAGTGAAATATGGATCTCATTCTCACTAGAAAATCTTCCAACGGGATTTTCCGAATCAAATGTCGAGGGTCATTTGTTTTGAGTAAAATAGTGAGAGAGCGTATTTAATTAAAGACCAAATTAAATATGATTTAGTCATAATATCTTACATATCTTTGTAATTAGAATTTCGAAATACAATACATATTAAGTTGTCCTTATGAAGGACAAGATTTTCAGAAAGGAGTTTCTGTATTGGTACAAATTGAGAATTGTTCTCAAATGCGAGAAAACTATAAGTCTTGAACTATAAACTGTGAACATCCTACCATAACTAGATTGGAAAAGGGATACTTGTTAGAAGCATCAAGTTGACGTCTAGATATAGAATATATAATAAATGATGTGATCATTTAATCTCAAGTAAGATCCTTTTGAAAGAACTTTAGAGTATGATAAATTTCTCAATGGATCAAAAGGTTGGTCATAGGATCAATCTAACAAATTATAATGGAATAGATATAGACAAAATTGTTTTGAATATCTACCGGAATTTGTTGAGTTGAATGAGAATTAATTTGCACTATCAAAGATTTGAGATATAATATAAATAAGATTTATATTCCTCTTATTTGAATAGTACAAAATGGTTGTCAAAGTAGAACGGCTATGGTTAGACCATTAAATAAAAATGACGTAAATAGTTCTTGGAAGAGTCAAACCAAAAGTATGAAGTGAGACTTCAATAATGCACATATTGTTATAGAAAGTCAAAATTTCTATTTCTACATCAAAAGTATATGATACAAGATGTTGAATCTCAATTTTTCGAAAATAGAGATGCTTAAAGAATTAGAACATTGGCTATAATTTTAAGTCAACTCATATCTAGAATGAAAAATGTTTCATTGATAATGAGAGCTTATGCAATGACTTAAAATCGAGTTTGAAATGGAACACAATAATTGTTATTGAATTCCATCTAGTAATAGAAGTAGCAATTGTATATCTTGTATTGACAATATATGAATTGTAGCCTTAAATGATAAGACAAGTAATGGTCCTATCATTTAAGCAAAGTTTTCTATACTATTACTCCAAGTCAAGTAATGGACTAGGGTTCCATGGTCTTGATAGGGTTATCTATAACAATCGTGATAAGAGCCAAATATGATTTGGACCTTAAATATATCAAGAGCATTGTTGTTTAGTACAAATATTCGATGTGTCAATAAAATAACGCATGACCTATTTGAACAATATACATGAGATGTATGTCGACCACTAAACATATTTTGTATATTGAGTTTATTTTACTTCATTAACATTGATGATTAAAATCATTAGATGTTGGTAGGTGTATGACACCAATTAGAAATCTTTGAATTTGTCAAAGAAATTCAACAATGAAGAAAATAGAACTCGACAAAAGTATTTAAGTTTTATGAATGAGTCATATCAGTAAATACTTAATTAAAAGACTATAATAACTATTTTATCACATCATGTTTGACATGATTTAAGGATAGTTTAATTATATATTGACTCTTTCTATAAATCTCTTTACTTATAATTAATCTTCACCCACAATTAGTTCCCTTTTAAAATGATCATAAAGACACCATATGCGATATGGAGGTAAGAGTACCAAGTTTGTCTTTATGAGAATTTTGGATTAAAATTTATTAGATAAATCTAATTCCAAATGAATGAATGAATAAGTGGAAATATCCTAAAGAAAGGGATATTGGTCCTATATCACTCTTAAGGACAAAAGGTTGTTTTGTTGCTAGGTTTGAAACATTCCTCTAGTGGGAGTGTGTCTCTAAAAGAGACAGTGGGAGTGATATAGAACTTGAATAAATTCAAGTACCACAAAACATATTTATTTAAAAGGGAATGCAAACCGGTTCCTCAAGGTTGTTGAAGAACCATTGTTTTAAAGTTGCACAAATCCAAGATAAGTCTAACATATCACATATGGCTACAAGGTATGGTTTTATCATGACTCAGCAATGTGATATGATTCTCATGGAAGATGAGTCTTTGACTTTCTAAAAGGTCGTAAGACGATCTAGATTATGAGAAGTGGCTAAATGCCATGAAATCTCATACAGAATCCATATACACTAACCTTATGTAGATAATGGTTATGTCTTCAAGATGAGTAAGACTCATACGATGAAAGTGAGTATTCTTTTTGAACACTGATATGGATGGTATTAAGAATACCTTATAATATTTGATTGCTTCTGCTAAATGTTGTACTACATGTTTTGGTAGATGGATAACAAAGTTGCATTCCTTAATTGGAATGACCTCATATATATGCGTTGGACATATACGTAAGGGTTTTGTTGATCCAAATGATGCTAGAAAGGTATATAACTTGTAGCTATCTAATTTTGATTAGATAGAGTTCTCAGAAAATTAAATTATTGTTTGTTCCTTTTATGAAGTTTTATGAAAACAAATTAACAAGGACAAACCTATCTAACTTTGATTAGATCGAATAAATTTGAATATTTGTTCCTTTTGAAAGTTTTGTGGAAAACAAATGAAGGACAAATATAAATCTTGTGCATACAAAGTTTTAATGGGAGTGATAATATCTGATATCATATTAATCATCAAGACATTTTTCTTATACATGTGAGACATGACTAAGAAAATAACTCTTGATGAAACACTTAGGCAAGAATTCCTAAAGAGTTAGGAATAACCTATGTACCAAAATTGAAATTAGTGTTTGACACTAACTTACCTTCAAGAATATCCCTAAGGACCTTAAAGGAACTAAGGCCTATTTCTTGAAATAGATAGGTATGGGAAGGATCATTATAAGGAAGTTATAATGAAGGAAGTTTCCATACCAATGTATTGTATATCATGGCTGAATACAAGCATCGAAAGCTATAAGATAAGCTTCATAATATGTTTGTTTCAATTAAATAAGTTGAGTATTTAAGATTGGATCGTTTGGCTCATGATTGAGCTAAAGATATGTTTCCGGTGTTACAAGTCACATTAATCACATTAGTGATGGTAATAGTTTAATCTTGCAAGAACACTTGAAAATAGATCTCACCGACGATTCATGAATATACTTAGACACTTATATATTTCGATAGAGATCGAAATAGAACGTTGGAAGATACGTAAGATACCAACATAGGAAATAGTTCCTTATCCACTAACAAAGCCTCTTGCGCAGTTGAAGCGTGATGGACATACTAAGTCTATAGGTATTAAGAGAAACCTAGATTGGCTTTAGTGCTAGTGGGAGATTGTTGGAGTAAGCCCTAAGAGCCAATCTATTTTCATAGTATTTGCTTTAGGAGTTTGAATATAAATATGGCATTTCTTTATTATATTTGTAAGGTTGCAAAATAATGAAGTCCCTAGAATAGAAAGTCCGTTTAATAATTAAGTGTGACTTAATCATGAGATAATATTAAACATAAGGACACTATTCTTAAAGTATCCGTAGTCGAGCTTTAAGGTAAAGGGGATAACCTTAAAGCATAAAGACTATTATGAAGATAGACTGATGATCACATCTCATGGATCATGGGATAAGGAGTTATCAAGTCTTGACGTAGGTATAAATATTAGGAGTAATATTTATACTGGATTGACCCGCTATGAGAGTACTACATGCAAAGTTATGCAAAGTGTCATAAGTTACTCTCATGGTGATAATGGTGTAAACCGCCCTTAGACCTGAAACCACTTTGTACCCTAGATGTGGAGTCAAGTACTTTGTTGCTGATCTAACGTTGTCCGTAACAGGATAACCATAAAGGCAGTTGATGGGTACTTCACAAAGCATGCTGAGGGACAGTAGTGACCTAGATGGAATTTGCCAATCCTGCATAACAGGATAAATGTCATGGGCCCAATATTGAACTGGACAAAGATGACACCAAGTATGTTTTGTGTTCAATATAGACATAAAGGGCAAAGGGGTAATTATACACACTGATATTATCACAAGAGGTTATGTTTAGATCACATGTTAATTTCTCGTAACTTGAGTAGCAGTGATGTGTTGCTAGATACCGCTCACTGTTTATTGTAATAAATAGTGATTTATTATAATTATCAATGTTACGGAAACCTACAGGGTCACACACATAAGAACAATCTAGTGAGATTGGAACACCGTAAGGTACGGTGCACCGTGGAGAAATAAGGAAATATGATAAGGGTATTATGGTAATTAAAATGAGCATTACATCATATGGTATGATGTAGCAAGAAGGGGGTGCAAATATGTACTAGACATATTTACATGAGAATGGCGCCCACTATAGCCCATTTAGTTAAAAGGGCTTTAGTGTAATTTTGCCATGGCAAGTGGTTCTATAAATAGAACCCTTGTGGTAAAGAGAAAGAGGTTACACACTTTTGTTACTCATTCTCATGAGCCTTTGTTCTCTCCTCTCTTGAGAAACCCTAATCACCTTTCTAGAGTTTTTGTGAAAAACCCTAATCCTTATTTTGTGCCTCCTTTCTCCTAACCCTTCAAACCATTGGAGCTAGCACTCCATTGAAGGTTGTTGTTCGTGTGGACTGGCTAGAGGCGTTATACCTTTAACGCTTGTGATCAAATTCGTTGGTGACTTGGTGGTGACCTTGTTCGTGACGGTTCGAGGTTCTTGTTCGTGACCTTGTTCGTGATTCGAAGTGTTCGATAGCCGTTCGTGATTTAAAGGGAGTTTTCGAATCAAAAGGTAAAACTCTAAACACAATTCATGACCATTCGTAAGGATCACAAAAGGAAAATTTTAAAATTCCGCTGCTTTTATCGTATCAATTTTCCTTCAGAGCATTGGCGAGCTTCAGCGAACTATTCGCTACAGCGAACTCCTGGTCGCTTAGCGAACTACACCAGAAAAATATCTGTTCTTGAGTTTCAATAAGGCGGTTTAACCTTGAATCCACTCAAAAATTCATCTAGACATGTTATAAATTCTTATAAACAGCTATTTCAAGCATATATGGTATCAAGGAACATTAATCATCCCTTCCAAACATCCAAATACATCAAACACTCAAAATCATGTCAATTTTTGCAAAATAAGCAAAGTTGCATAAACATGCAAAACCATCATCAAACATATACATATTCCCTCCTAGATGTTCATTAAGCATACTAAGATGAAAAGACATGTTTATGATAAAGAAACTTCACCCAAAACCCCAAAGAAATTGGATGAGAGAGTTCAGGAATGGAGGCTAGACACCTCCCCTCTCTTGGATCACCCAAGCTTATGCTTAACCACTCTCACCTTAGATTGAACGATGATTCTTGGCCTCTAAACTCTTCTCCTTGCTCGAGTTCTTCTCCTTGCTCTCCTAGGGTTCTTGCTTTGCTTCTAAGCTTACAAACCTCAAACTTCTCATGAAAAACAAGTTATGATACTATTCCTTAGTTTGACTTGCTACTTATACCACTTCCTATGGTCATGAACCAAGCCCAATGGCTTAGGCCCATTAAGCTCTCACACACGCCCAAAGCCCACTAACACGACAAAGGTTTCGCTCACAAACTTATGTTCGCGATAAATAATTATACGTCGCGTAAATAAATATTTAACACTAACCCAAAATATATGCAAATATATAAAATATCGATTTACTAAAAATCGGGTCGTTACAACTCTACCCCCTTAAAAGAATTTCGCCCTCGAAATTACCTAAGAGATAAAACAGAGAACGAACCCTCAACGCGGCATCTTCGGTTTCTTGCATACCGGACTCTTGTGACCTTCCTCGCCACAATTGAAACAAAACACTTTCACCCGACAAGCATCGGCCTTGTGCCCAAACTGTCCACAATTGAAACACTTGTCGCTTCTCCTCGGGCAATCATATGACACATGACCCCGCTCTCCACATTTGTAACAACTTCCACTTCCTTGCTTCTTCTTTCCACTTCCATTGCCCTTGTTCTCATACGGCTTACCACGATCCAAACCTTTTCCTTTCCTATCATTCAGAACCTTATAGTAGTTGGTCTTGGCTTTGCTATCTTCATCACAAATCCTTGCCTTGGTCATAAGGGTCGGAAAATCCCTGATTTCAGAAAATCCAATCAAAAGCTTGATATCCGGACGAAGTCCATTCTCGAAATTGACACACTTATCCTCTTCGGCTTCCACCGTGTTGTAGTGTGGACTAAACACACACAAAGCTTCAAACTTAGCCGAATACTCGGCGACCGATAAATTTCCTTGCTTGAGCTCCATGAACTCGATCACTTTCTTGTTCTTCACATCAGCCGGAAAGTACTTCCTTAAAAATTCCCTTTTGAAAGTTTCCCAAACGATGGCAACACCGTCCACTCCTAACCTGAGCCTCACATTCCTCCACCAAACGATTGCCTCCTCTCTAAGGGCATAAGTCCCCAAAGTAGTCTTGTTCTCCTCAGAACAACCCATTGCTTCAAAGATGATCTCAACCTCGTCTAACCACTTGATAGCTCCCTCCGGGTTATAGCCTCCGGTAAACAGAGTTGGTTTATGCGACATAAACCTTTCCAATCTTTTCTCACTATCCCTTCCCGGGTCATTATCCCTTACCACCAATGTAGTCAAAGCAGTCAAAGCTTGTGCAATCTGAGCGTTGGTCCTAGCAGCAGCCATGATTCCTGAACGAATCACAACTCGACGTTAGAATGTATTAACAGTGTACCCAACACATGCTTCATACAAGAGAAAGAAAATCCTAATGGCTCACATGAACCGACCTGCTCTGATACCACTATTGTAACACCCTCAGCTAACTACCCTTAAAAACGTGATCTTAAAAACTTTTTAAAGATAAGTAGCCGGAGCGCTACGGAAAACATTTTATAAAATGATCGTGCACATGACACGAAGCGTCGCAGCGGAAAACATTCAAATAAAGGATTTTCAAAGCAATGAACAAAATAGTTCAAAAGATAAATCACTTACATAAAACATAAGTTAAGATGTTCACATCGATATACGACGGAATACAAACGATCCCCGACTCGATGTTACGACATACCAGAGCACTAATATACATCACAACCAAACTAACTTAACAAAACTATACAAAGGTAGCCTACACTAGCTCCTCACCAAAAGTGCTCCACACCAAAACGATCTACAGCTAAAGCTCGATCGAAACCTCAACCTGAATACCTGAACCCCCAAAGGTCCAACACATAACAATTAGGTAGAGAGTTAGTAAACATAATCACATACATACGAATATAGAAACGCACCTATATTCAACCTATCACGTATTACTAACTCACACACATGCCTCAATAAGCAATACACCAAATAACACATACTCACAAATACACAACCAGATAGTTTCACGTCGTCTCGGACAACACAAAGAACTCACATAACACATAACACATAATTGCACATTTACTCAAATGCGACTAATGCCAAACATTCAATGTCATGCCAACCTAGACACGACTAATGCATGTGGTACCATCTTCTTTATCAAGGAACTTACCATTGATATCCTTCTTTATTGGACAAGTCCAATATCCTTCTTTATCAGACAAGTCTGATATCCCTAAATAATGCATGAGTTTATGAATGCCATGCATTTACCAAACATATGATAATCACTTAGCACGAAGCTACTGCTCACTACATGGATAACATAATCCATTAAACTTCTTTATCAGACAAACTGATATTCTTCTTTATCGGACAACCCGATATACAAAAATACATATACTTCTTTGACATTTTATATAAATGCCATCACACAACACAATTATTAAACATGTATCAACAATCATGTAAGGATACCCTTAAACCATGATACAAGTGCCTAATCACACTTACAAACATTAACAAAAAATGCTGTCACTGAGGCCTTCGCTAAGCGAGGGCTTAGCGAGACTTGGCGAACCACACCAGTAAGTCACCTGCTCATGGCGAGCATTGGCGAGCTTCAGCGAACTATTCGCTACAGCGAACTCCTGGTCGCTTAGCGAACTACACCAGAAAAATATCTGTTCTTGAGTTTCAATAAGGCGGTTTAACCTTGAATCCACTCAAAAATTCATCTAGACATGTTATAAATTCTTATAAACAGCTATTTCAAGCATATATGGTATCAAGGAACATTAATCATCCCTTCCAAACATCCAAATACATCAAACACTCAAAATCATGTCAATTTCTTGCAAAATAAGCAAAGTTGCATAAACATGCAAAACCATCATCAAACATATACATATTCCCTCCTAGATGTTCATTAAGCATACTAAGATGAAAAGACATGTTTATGATAAAGAAACTTCACCCAAAACCCCAAAGAAATTGGATGAGAGAGTTCAGGAATGGAGGCTAGACACCTCCCCTCTCTTGGATCACCCAAGCTTATGCTTAACCACTCTCACCTTAGATTGAACGATGATTCTTGGCCTCTAAACTCTTCTCCTTGCTCGAGTTCCTCTCCTTGCTCTCCTAGGGTTCTTGCTTTGCTTCTAAGCTTACAAACCTCAAACTTCTCATGAAAAACAAGTTATGATACTATTCCTTAGTTTGACTTGCTACTTATACCACTTCCTATGGTCATGAACCAAGCCCAATGGCTTAGGCCCATTAAGCTCTCACACACGCCCAAAGCCCACTAACACGACAAAGGTTTCGCTCACAAACTTATGTTCGCGATAAATAATTATACGTCGCGTAAATAAATATTTAACACTAACCCAAAATATATGCAAATATATAAAATATCGATTTACTAAAAATCGGGTCGTTACAGGAGGTCATGTTGGAAGTGACTTGTGCTAGGTGAGAATTTGTGAAAAGGATTACCGCACATGTGAGTAGATGTTGTGTTTGAGCACATATAGTGAGGAGTTGAAGGCGATGCCTAAGACAAGTGTCGGAGAGCATTTTGTAGTGCCCACAAGATAAGAGTGAGTAAGTATTTGCTAAGGAATTTGGATTTATGGAATAGGAAAGTCAGTGGAGACTAGTGTTGTTAGATGCATCGTGGATGTTGATGTAGTATGGTCACAATCGGTGACAATGAAGTAAAGGATTTTAAATTGTTTCACCGTGGATGATGGAACGGTAGTAATTTGGTGTATAACTTAGAATGTATTTTTGGACGAGGATTTTGGAAATTATCTAAAGATGTCATATTGGGAGTAGACAAGGAGTCATTAGTAAGAATACTAGGACAAAGGTTGATTAGAATTTAATGGATAGAATTAGATTGTATGACGAATATTTGGAGCTTTGTAGATTAAATTCAAGAGTTTGATTTTGGTATCGAACGTACTAAGGAAGAGTTTAAAGATAGCTGTCCATAGAGAGATGATGATTGGTAGAGGTTAGAATTGAATAAGAAACCGATGGGTGAATAAATGGAGAAGAGTATGCTTGTTACAATGCAAGATGATGGGGAACATGGATAGATGGATTGTGGGCGAATTGAAAATGTCGTCTTGGAATCAACAAAATAGAAGTTATGATTGTTTGGAGAACCAATTTTTAGGCAGTGGCCTATTTTTGAAGTAGTGAATTATTAAAAGATTAAGGAGAAGTGGTATTGGAAAATGTTTGCGTTAAGGAATGCAAATGTTGGTTAAAAGATTACTTGGGAACGTAATAGTCGTATTGGGATTCAACTCAATGATTGGAGATATGTGAGAAAAGGAATTTGATGGTTAGAAACGATAATTTCTAGAATGTGTCGAGGAAGATTTAGAATGGTGTCGAGTGATAAGTTGGGATAAAATTCGAATATGAATAAGTGATGTAGCACAGTTAAGTGATTCATGAGGGAATTAAAGATTTATGAGAATTAGGGAGTTGTGGAAGTATTCCACGGAAGTATCTTTTCGGAGTGTGTTCGATTGGTTGTACCTATTTTAGGGTAACGTTGTTAGGCCGTAGAATGGGAATCTATGGATATTTCGTGCGAAGTTGACGTTTTAGCGGTTTGATAAGAATGGTTTATGCTGATATCATGATTGTTGACTATCTATAGACAAATTGAGGAACTGGCCGTCCCAAATGAGTTTATATTCAAGCATAACAAACATGGATAAACATAAAAGGACAGTTCATTTCATAGATCTACATCATAATCATCGAAAAAGTAAAGATTGAACACTTTTTCATCAAAACTCTCAAGAACACAAAGTTCTTGAGTTTAATCTTTCATAAAACTCGTTTTTAACCATTAAATTCGTTCATTCATCATGTTAAAAGCATGTTAAGGATGTTAAGAACCTTAGAACCGATTTCCATCAAGAAAATCCATTCCAAGCTAAAATGAAAATGGGGTGGAGGAAGTTCGGGTGAGGAGAAATCGACATTCTCCCCTTCCTCGAGTCACCCACGATTATGAAACCTACTCTCATACCTGGATTCGAAGAAAACATGACGAAAGATCTCGAATCTCTAGCTTTCCTCTTGCCCTAGCTTCTCAAGCTCTCTTCCTTCTCTCTATCTCTCAAAAGAACAAAAGAGAAATAATGAATTTCTCTCTCTATTCTAAGCCCCTAATGGGCGCCCCTCACACACACACACACACAAGGCCTATTGGGCCTCAAGCCCAATTGGCTTGGCCCAATAATACGCGAATTCTCACTACTCGCTTAATAACTAAAGTACTCGATAAGTAACTCAAGTTATTAACTTAATTAAAATGCCACGTCAATAAAATATTTTAACACACAAAAACTAATAATATGAAAATTGGGTCGTTACAGTATGGGTGGCCTTTTTCATTCCTCTGAGCATATATGTGGTGTAATGGTTTATTAATTGAAGTTAGTTTGGAGAGTACAAGCTTCAAATCAAAGGAACGGTGAGGCTGAAAAGCAAATGAACAGTAAACAAAGAAAAAGTTGTTGACAGCTTAGGACGTTCCGGTCTTCCCCCTAAGCGTAGTGCATTGACTGCTGTGTAGTAGCATTAGGTAATTTGCGCCAAGGACACAACCAAACAAGATACAATCATCTGGTCACATTTGAACTCGCCTTTGAACTCCATCACTGGTCTGGTTAGTGTTAACTGGTTCAATTCAAAATAAACAAACATGTCATCAGTCAACAAATTTATTAACACCCTTCATTAAAAAAAATTAAAATGCATTTTTTATGTTTTATGTTTTGAGTAAATTTGAATCCAAAAAGTTGGATTGGTCTGTGAAATATTATTTAGTATTTGGCTATTTCGTTTTTTCAAAAAAAGTATTTGGCTATTTCATTTAAATTATATACTTTTCAATATTTTTATAAAATAATATATAATATTTAGTATCGCTATCCGATTCATTTGGTCAGCATGTTGTATCAGCTTGTTACCCGACAATGTATGTTCGGAGTCCGTATATTAGTTACAAATGAATTGTTATAGACAAATAAGCAATGGTTTTGTAGTGCACGGAAGTAATTATCACACATATACCAAAGAAGCTCTTTACTCATATCAACAAGTATGGAAAGACGCGTTTCTCCGATACGCTAAATGAATCAAATAATCACAATAACCGTAACGATGATTAAGCAAAAGTAGGCTGTACGGGAAAAATTAATTTTTTTTCTTTTGATTCCCAAATCAATTGTAAAAAAAAGCTTAAGTAAGGAATGTCGCGTAAAAATGATATATTTCGGACAAATAAGCAATGGTTTTGCAGTGCGCGGAAGTAATTATCACACATATACCAAAGAAGCTCTTTACTCATATCAATAAGTATGGAAGGACACGTTTCTCCGATACGCTAAATGAATCCATTAATCACAATAACCGTAACGATGATTAAGCAAAAGTAGGTTGTACGGGAAAAATTAATTTTTTTTCTTTTGATTTCCTGAATCAATTGTAAAAAAAAGCTTAAGTAAGGAATGTCGCGTAAAAATGATATATTTCGGACAAATAAGCAATGGTTTTGTAGTGCTCGGAATTAATTATCACACATATACCAAAGAAGCTCTTTACTCATATCAACAAGTATGGAAAGACACGTTTCTCCGATAGCTAAATGAATCCAATAAACCCAATAATCGTAACGATGATTAAGCAAGAGTAGTTTGTTATTGATATTATTAAGTGTTTGTTATTTTTTTAAACAAGAAGATTTTGACTTTTTGTTATTAAATTTCCAAATATATAGCTGGTAATGCCAAAACTTGGAGATAAAGGAGTGTTGGATCAGATGGTAGTGTGTGGTAGTGGGATTTCATTAGTGTGTGGCAGTTTTTCAACTTCTCCTTCTTCATCATCACTCACCTCTACTTCCCTAGGCAAATTTTCATTTTCGACTTCTCCCTCTTTTGTCATCTTTTCAACTACATCATCATTTCTCTCTTTTTCAACTTCTCCCTCATTAACCTTCTTCTTAATAAGCTTCTCAACAACTTGCCTTTCCGGAACTTCGTGACTCCTAAAGGTAATTCCGTTGCATGTTTCATTCTTTGGATTGTCTTGAGTATTTCCACTGAACCCTCCTTGATTTTGCAACATGGAAAACTGCCTTGAAAGTTGGCCCATTTGTACCTCAAGATTTTTGATGGATGCTTCATGGTTTTTGTTCGAGGTTTCTTGGCTTGACTTCATCGCTTCGAAATTGCATTGAGTCATCATCATAAATTGATTTAGTGTCTCCTCCATTCTTCAGGGTGGTCTTTGTTGTTGTTGAGCATATCCTTGAGTTTGCATGTTTCCCCATCCGGAACCATTGTTATTGTTGGGATACGGTTTCCGGAAGTTACGTATATTATAGACACAACATAAGTATTATATGCTTTTTTTGGTACCTAAAAAAAATCGATCTTTTCTCTCTATTTCTAAGCAAATTTACATAATTCATGTTGCAATCATTTGTCTTTTTTCGAAGGTGTTACTTTAGCTATGGTGAGGACCAATGCAAGTATGTTAAATGTTTTATAGTGAGGAAACTGAAAATACAGAAATTAGTTTAAATAAAAATAAAATTTATAATAAACCACTGTTTACAAATTATATACGTTAGACAAATAGAAAATGTTAATCACAAAAACGACCACTAGTTATATATAAAGGGGAAACGTAGTTTTGGTGTGGACTTTTCATAATATCAACAATACTCCTGCTTTTGTTTAGTAATAACAAAAATCTTTTATTGACAAAATCACCATAACATAAGACACATTTATTTTTGCAGCAAAAATCTTTTATTAACAAACTCACCATAACATAAAGCCAATTTTTTTTTGGACATAAGTTAGACACAAGCAGCCTGGCCCTCTAGTAATATATAAATTAAAAGATAATTTTGGTGAAAGAGAATAGAATATGGTGTGGATAGTTTATTATAGTCTATGGTAGACCTTTGTGATCTAAAGGTAAAAATTTGTTTCCCACCATAGGAGACCTACATGGCTTTCCCATGCTAGCATGAGCCGATCAAAAGAGGCTTGCTTGTTTTGTTGTGTGGGCCTCAAGATATCCATGAAGGGCAGAAGATAACAGCTGGTCTTCTTATCCTTTTACTATTCATGTGTATTTGCAAAAGTACAGCTAGCTTCTCTTTGTAAAGAAGGACACAATAGAATATATTTTGAGAAGTCTTTTGAGAAGTACATTTTCAGAATTGTTGTCTAGATCTCATTGGTCCATAATATGTCTTCAAAAAATCTCTGAAGAAGGCATGTGAGTTTTAGAAATAAATTGTCAAGACATGTTTATGTTTATTCCTTAAACATGACCAAATAGGAAACTTCCTTTTACTATCTTTTAATCCTTGCCTTAAATGACTTATATCATGTATAGATTCTCTTTAAGAAAGTCATTTGCAAAAGTGCTTTTTTGTCATTTGTTCAGATGTCATGAAATAAGTGGTTATTGTTGATATATAACTTTGCACGTGAGAGAAGTGCAGACTAGAGAATGTTCTCTGATCATTCTTATAAACTTGCAGTTTTTAACAATTTCAAGTAGAGTGATATAAAATGAATGAGCTTTAGTTACTGTCTATATTAATCACTAAAGAACACTTGTTAGATCACAAAAAGATCAGAATTTACTTAAAATATAATTAAGATATTTGTTATCTTTAAAACATCAAATTAGCAACACTTGCAACGAGGTTAAAAGTAATAAGGATAAATAAGTAACTTTGGTGGTAATCGATTTTAATATATTACTGATAGATAAACATATGTATTAAATATAAAAACAGAATGTATTAAATATAAAAATAAATTTTGTTGACCTTAAATAAATGATATTGACCCAAAATAATATTACTTTTGTTGACCCTAATTAAAAATGTAATGCATTAACGTCACTTTTGACTATAAATATCATATTTGTTACAAGATAATTCTCATCCTATCGAAAAATAATGGCAACCCACATCAATCTTCTCTTTTTTATCACTGCAATGATTTGTCTTGCTTCGGTGACGTTTGCTGGTAACAAACTAGCTTCTTAACTATATTTTGTTGCGTTTTCGATTAAATGTTTTGCAATTGTAGAATTTGAGAGTGGTGTTTTAAATATCAATTTTATTTTTTGGGTTTTAGAAACTTTTATCTTACGAAATTTTATTCAATACGTTTGAAATGACAATTTTTTGTATGCTAGATGATATTTCTAATGGCGTTTAACTGATTGTAGCAGAAGTAGATTTGCCAAATGGTATAATTTTGGAATGCTTTTCTACGCCATATTGTCCAAATGATTCATATCAATGCGCGGAGATCTGTTATAAGAAGGGCCAGAAACATGGTGGCAATTGTGCTAATGGGACAGATAAATGTTGTTGTAACATTTAGATATTTGTATTTGATAGTTGCACTTTTGAAAATGTTTGTAGATGTATTTATACAAACACAGTCTTTTAAGATTTTCATAAAAATAAGTTGAAAGATCAACATTGTAATTTAAATTAAAAATATTAGTGAAATGTTATATTTATTATTATTATTATTATTATTAGACACAAGATTTGTGGACACGAGATTTAAAAATTTTCACAAAAATTATCTTCATCTTCTCTCTACACAAACCAACGCCTCTCTCTCACCCACCACCTCCTCCCTCCTCATCTTCTCTCTACCCAAACCACTGCCTTTCCACCTCACCAAGGTTGTCAGACTCTCGAGTCTACTCAGACTCGCAAAGGGTTGTAGACTCGATTCGTAGACTCGTACGAGATTATGGAAACTTAAAAATGAGTTTCAAAAGCCTACAAGTTGCTCATAAATGATACCAATCCAGGAGTGAAAACATAAGAATACAGTATGGATTAAGATATTAGACACAAGATTTGTGGACACGAGATTTAAAAATTCTCACAAAAATTATCTTCATCTTCTCTCTACACAAACCAACGCCTCTCTCTCACCCACCACCTCCTCCCTCCTCATCTTCTCTCTACCCAAACCACTGCCTTTCCACCTCACCAAGGTTGTCAGACTCTCGAGTCTACTCAGACTCGCAAAGGGTCGTAGACTCGATTCGTAGACTCGTACGAGATTATGGAAACTTAAAAATGAGTTTCAAAAGCCTACAAGTTGCTCATAAATGATACCAATCCAGGAGTGAAAACATAAGAATACAGTATGGATTAAGATATTAGACACAAGATTTGTGGACACGAGATTTAAAAATTCTCACAAAAATTATCTTCATCTTCTCTCTACACAAACCAACGCCTCTCTCTCACCCACCACCTCCTCCCTCCTCATCTTCTCTCTACCCAAACCACTGCCTTTCCACCTCACCAAGGTTGTCAGACTCTCGAGTCTACTCAGACTCGCAAAGGGTCGTAGACTCGATTCGTAGACTCGTACGAGTTTATGGAAACTTAAAAATGAGTTTCAAAAGCCTACAAGTTGCTCATAAATGATACCAATCCAGGAGTGAATCCGCTATGATAGTATTAGTTCAAAGTTAAACTCCCCCGTTTACAACTTCTCACCTAATCACCACCCGTGATATATTCTACCTAAGACACACCTAGGTATGAGAACCTCCGCTCAACTCCTCTTAATCACAGCCATTGTGATCGTACACATAACAACTTGTAGATGAAGACACACTTCTTAAACATTCGCCAATTCCGTGCTTCAAAGCTTAGGAATGGTTCACACACACTATCTCCTTGCTTAGAAGCTCCGGAGATATTACAACACTCTACTCATTACCTAAAGGTTTCTGAGTGAGGACATAGTGACCAACTCACAACCCGAGTGATTCACTTACACCAACTCTCCTAGAGAGTGGCTACATGACACGAAACCCTAAAAGACTACATCTTTGTAAACATTGATTTCCGTGATTTATACAATGGTGTCAGCTTCCTTTAAATAACCTGCGCTAGCATGGGCTAGGTCTTGAATTGGGCTTCGAAAACTAAGCAAGATCAAAAGTTCCTTCAAGGAATATTCTTCGAACAAATGTTTTGTTTCATTAAATGGATGATTTGATTAGAAACAAAACTATGTCATGGCCGCCATCTGAACCATAAGAAACGGCGCTACTTGGCGCACAAGTAAAAATCATATGGATTCCATAAATATAAAACGGCGCGAGATCACAACGTAACAGGCCCGGCCCACTGGATGTGGTATCCAATGTTGAAGCATCCTATGCATCATCTTGCTTGTACTGGATGCTGGAAGCATATAGTTACACATCTAGCTTGGACATTTGTTTTAGAAAAATGAGGCCTGTAACACCCAAACCCATTATTGTAGTGATTCTACGTTTATTAAATCTTTTTCAAAATACACAACGGAAAAATTGAAAGTTATTTATAAACATTGGTTCTAGGTATTACACTCCTCTTTACAAAAATATTAATGTAGTTAATTAGTAAAAATACTTGTTTATACACATCTTAAATCAAATAATGTATTTCTTAACTATACAAAACAACCTAGATAAGGAGACTCTATATACATATAAAGCCCCTTTTTCCCGTGTCACAATCAGAGCGGAGCTTCACCGACGACTCGACATCGATAAACATATAACCTGTGAAATCTGGTCCCAAACCAGTCAAATACACAAAACGGAGAGTTAGATAACATAAACATCAACATACTAGTGTGAGAAATATACTCACACTTCATCATTATTATCATGCATATTCTAACTCACAAATATACATTAATATCTTCATTCAATAATAGATTACAAGATAATTGTAATCAAAACATCATTTACAAACAACAAAGCATCACAAGCATACATTCTCAATCTTAGTTCAATTATAAGATTATTAGGCATCAACACATAGAAGTATCATTTAGAGTTAATAAAACATCTAACACTTCAATCAATTATAGATTACAATATAATTGTAATCAACACATCATCTAGCAAGTATAGACAATTCATCACAAGTTCCAGATATGTGTCACACACCAATTATCAAGTAATGTACACATAATCCTAATGCAATCTAATGCCACAACTCATGCTATGTCACCCTAGACATATCTAATTCATGCGGTACCATCTTCTTTATTAGAGTATCTCGCCTCTAATATCCTTCTTTATCGGATAAATATAATCCGATATCCTTCTTTTTTGGAATATCCAATATCCCTATTATAATTCATGAATGCATGTATGTTTTCATGAATACTCTCACACAATCATTTTAATTAGCATTAAGCTCTTCCTTTACTAATGTGGAACACTATCCAACATTACTTCTTTATTAAGATAACACTATACCTTAATATCCTTCTTTATTAGAATACCATAATTCTAATATTCTTCTTTTTTAGGATTACAATATAATTCCTAATATTCTTATTTATTAAGTTGATTTACACCTTAATATTCTTCTTTGATATTTAAACAAACATCGTCAACAATCATCAACAACAATTATATTTCACACATACCATCGATAATTCATCAACACATACAATGCATTTACTCACATTTTAACACAATACTAATAATATAAGTCAATTTTATTAAGCATGCATTATCTCACAAAACAAACTCCGAAATCGGAATCTGCCCTGTTCGCTGAGCGAAGGCCTGGCGAGCCGTAGCGAACCACACCAGTGGAACTCATGCTCGTGGTATATTGTCATCTCATAAGAACATCAAGCGAGAGGTTTCGGTAACGAATTTGAAATAGTCAGATATAGTAGTAATAATCACCTTTTTGAACATCAAATATGTGAGCATTATCACATCTGATCATATATAGTGCTTCTCAGCAGAATGCACATCCACACAAACAGTCATAGCATGACCAGTTCTCTTTCAGTCACACTTTGTGCAATAGCTTGGTCAAGTGGAAGATAATCAGGATCAATTTCTTTCACCACATTCAAAACTTAAATACTCCAAACCACCATCAGGTTGATCTTTAACCTCATCAAGTTGAGGACTCTCAGAATCATATCAACTTCAGTTTAGGTAATTATAGAACAGGTTTCAACAACATTAACAAGTTGGTCCTGGATGGTTCAACATCCGATACGATATCAGACTCAAGTGAGGTTTCCTCAACAACAACATTAGTAGGGGATGACAGAGTGTCAGAACCAACAACTTTGGAAGATGGCACATGAACAATTTAAAAAAAATGTCATCAATAACCACAACATTCATACTAGATTGACCTATAGTTCTAAGAGATCTAGGTTTATCTAGAATTACAATTTCAGAGGCAGATCTCCGAGATGTTCCAACACTACCCACAATATTTGAACCAACAGAACATTTAACAGAGGTAACAACATTTGATTCAACATTAGGGGTGACAACTAAATCAACAAGGTTATCGAAAAATAAACGAGCTTGGTAGGTTCATTAGCATCATCAACAGTAACATAAATAGACTTTTCTAGGATCTTTTGAAAGATAGGATTAACCTGGATAATAGATTTAGAAACAGGTTTCCTAGATGATGCAATATTGTGTTCAACATTGTATTCTTTCAGCACCTGGTTCATCCACAAGAGTTGTGAACAACTACTCTCAGCTGCTATGTACTCAACCTCTGCAGTAGACAAGGATACACTCTTTTGCTTTTTGATAAACCAGGAAATCAGATTATTCTCCAAAAAGAAACAACCTCCATAAGTACTTTTCTTATTATCACCACTTCTTATCCAATCAACAAGACAATACCCCACTAGTATAGAATTTGTACCATGGGAGAACAGAATATCATAGTCACAAGTACCAATAACTTACTTCATATCAAACTCAGATTGCATCTGCTGGCCAATGTTAGACCATCTGGTTCGACATTCCTCCAAACACAATCTTATACACAATAAGGACTCTTGGAGAGTCCTTCCAAAAATCTGTAGAGAAAAATAAATTCTCTCAACCTCAACCATTTAGCCACTTGAGAGATATGTGAATAACTGATATAATTATCCAGTTTGACATGGCTAGAATAAACCATTCCTTGTTAAGATCACAAATAATTTCATAATGTCACACCATGTTGTCTGACATCATATCCTCTTATGAGGCATAAGATCTCCACAAACTTGAACAACACTCTAGACAATATATGTATCATTGTAGCAACAGTTCACAAATAAACACATGACTCTCCCCGTCATGGATAGCCAATGCTCCATCAGATGAAACCTCGAGTACTAGATGAAAACATGCAAAATACTTCATCCTTTCATGTTGGAGAGCAACATTAACTCCCTCAGTAGAGTCAATCCTGAGTCAGATATTCTCACTCCTTGAGAATACATCCAAGCACTTTGACTTCTTCACTTAATCAAGGACACATATGATCATTTTCCTTGCAGAACCACACTCTATATCATGACCTTTTGAATAGACAAGATGCCATGTATAGCCAGAATATACTATTAAAACAAGATCAGAACCTCCACATTCTGATTCACATAGTCAGAAGTGCCTCTTCTAAACATACTGTTTGAGCACTCTCATGCACAATCCCAAGCACCTTCCACAAAACATCCATCAATAATTATGATGTTCCAACATCATTTGGGTCATCAGCCTCTGATTTCAGAACTCAGTTACGTTGTTTTTTTTTTTTAATTTTTGTGTTTTGGGCTTTTTATGGGAATTTTTTTATATAAAAAAAATTCTAGAAAAGTTTATAGACTCGTAAACTCGCCATAATTAGTCATAATTAGAAAATAGAATTTTTGTTTTCTTTTATTAACTTAATTAAGAAAGAAAAGTGAGAGAAAACAGTTTTGACTAGAAAAGAGTTTAGAGGCCATTATTACACCTTTTTTTATAAAAATAATCACTTTAAAAATATTGTATCTATTTGTTACAACTTTTTAAAATAATCAAAATCTAAAAATAATCTGGAAACAACTAAAAATAAGAGTTGCTTATGAAATAATAGATTTTTTTAGAGAAGAGAGAAAATAAGTATTAAGAGGAGAAGGTTGTTTTGTAATTAAAATAAATCACTTTTACATATCGTATCCAAACAAGTTAAATATTATTTTATTAAAGAAAAATTATTTTTATTATAATAACCAAACACAAAATAAATTCTACTTTTCTATAAAATCTATAAAAACTAACCTCTAAATTATTTAACCTCAAAATGACTGTTTTTTTTTAACCGGTAACAAACGGACCCTTGGGAGTTTTTTTTTTTTTTTTTTTTATCACCAATTTAATCTGGTTCGGGAATCAGTTTTGGCATTAAGTGGTTCCAATCCCCTCCCGATCGCAGTTGCGGGGATCGAACCGCGATCCTCCCAACCAAGTTCAACGCCAATCACCACTGAACCAACTAACAATTGGTACCTTAGTGTTGGGAAATCGTTTCATAAAACACTTTTATAAAAGCAGCGGAATTTTAAAATTAAAATTTCCCATCAATGGATTCTTGTGAATGAGCATGATTAGGTCTAGAATATTACCTTTGAAGAACAAATTTGTGGCCGCCTTTCGTGATCACAAGCACCGCACTTGCAGCACCTCCACTTAGTCCACACGAACAGGAACCTTCGATCTCACAGTGCTAGCTGTTCTTGGATGAAGGCTGAGGGAATTTTGTGCGATTAGGGTTTAGAGAAATTCCGAATTTCTCTAAATTCAGTTAGGGTTTTTTTAAACGTAACTTCTGAACTTCATAAGGCTCTATTTATAGAGTTTCTTATGAGGTCTTTAGTTTACACGAAATTGGGCTTCTCAAGCCCAATAACCGTTTGTCACTAACTGCACCCCCGCAATAAGTCTTACTTATTTTTTCCCTTCTTAACTGTCCTTATGTGTGTGACCCTGTAGGTTCTTATGACGTTGGCAATAATATTAATCGTAATATTATAAACAGTGAGCGGTATCTAGCAATACATCACTGTTACCCAAGTCACAGGAATGTCACGTGATCTGACTAACCTTTTCGTGATAAATATCTTGTGCACAATTACCCTTTTTCCCTCATGTCTATATTGAACACAAGGCATAGTATGTCATCCTTGTCTAGTTCAATATTGGGCCCATAGACATATCTCCCGTTATGTAGGAGGGACAAATTCCATCTAGGTCACTCATGTCCCTCAGCATGATTCGTGGGATACCCATCAACCAACTTTATAATTATCCAGTTACGGATAACGTTTGAATGGCAACAAGGTATTACACTCCTGCATCTAGGGTACATAGTGGTTTCAGGTCGAAGGGTGGAATACACCTTTTATCACTATGAGAAAACTTATGACATTTCATAACACTCTATGTAGTATTCTCATGGTGGGTCAATCCGATATAAAGTTACCCTTAACATTTATATCTATGTGAAGACTTGATAACTCATTATCCATGATCAGTGAGATATGATCATCAGTCTACCAACATAATAGTCTTTATGCTTTAACGTTATCCCATTTCACAATAAAGCTTGACTATGGATATGTTTAAGAATAGTGTTCTTATATTTAATGGAATCTCACGATTAAGTCATACTTAACGTTCCATACAATGAACTTACTATTCTAGGGACTCTATTATTATTTAACACATAAACATAATAAAGAAAAGCCTTTATTTAATAAGTAAATTATCCAATACAAGTATCATGCAATTATAAATAATTGGCCTCTAGGGCTTACACCAACACTTAGGACTTTTTAGTGAATAGAGCTTTTAACTAAAATAAAGGAGTTTTAGTTTTTTTTGATCAACAATAGTTTATATCATTTCATTATTCAATAAAGGAGTAATACAAAGTGGTAGAGATTCAAAATGACAGCGACGAGGCCAAGAAATGGCCGCCCGAGCAAGAGAATGGGCAACCATATTCGCTTGCCGCTTAATAAACTTAACCATGAAGTTTGGGTTACAAATCAAAACATTATTGATGTGATTAATAAGTAAACTAAACTCAGAACTACCAGCGCGTAAATGATGAGTTGCATCGACCACACTTTTGGAATCCGACTCAATAATAACATGAGAAAATCCTCATAAAGGAGTTTTAGTTAAAATTGCGTTTTTGGTTAAAATAAGGAGGTTTTGGTTAAAATAGCGTTTCTAGTAAAACTAAGAAAGTGGGCGTTGTTAATATCAATGATTGAGTTATTTTGTAATTTTATTGAAATAAGCCCAATAAAATACATTTAAATGGAAAGAAATTAGGGAAATAGGTATTATTCTTAGAAACTCTAAGAGAATAGAAAAATAAGGATTCAAAGGGAGAGGGCTAGAGAACAAAGAGGAGAGAGTTTAACCACAAAACTTCAAAGAACTTTTTGAAGGTTCAAGGAACCCAAAAAAAAGAGGGTTTAAATTGGATTTAGTTAAAACTTTTTCGATCAACACCAATTATCAAAGTAAGGCAGTGAACAACAGCAAGGACTTAATTTACCTAAGTGGGTTTGCCTTGACCTCAATGACTTAACCCACTAATCAAACTGATTACTGTAATGTCCCGAAATTTAGAAATTTTTAGTTTATTAAAATTTATTTGTTTTTAAGTGTTTTTGCGTGTGTTAGTAAATTTTTTGTGGATAGAATGTAAGATCCGAGAAATTTATTTTAATAAAATTATCTAAAGTATTAGAAATCAATTATTTTATTATTTTAGAATTATGAGTGGCCAAACCATTTTAGTATCACATTGGCTTTAGCAAATGACTCAAAATTGATCATGAAGGACATGTTAATTCTATTCACCCGTTTGGTGCGTAGGATAAGGAGACAAGATATGATATAATATCCTATCCTGCTTAAAACCCATGTTTAGTGCATCAATAAGAAATGATAAACTAAACCTATTACTAATCCTATTCTATTGGCTCTTTGTTTTTCTTATCCTTAATTTTAGTTGGGTTAGTAACATGATAACAAGACGGGAGTGCAAGAACTTGTTCGATTTCCACTGCCTGCTACCTTCATCCATTTATCGGTGGATTTTGTCTTTCATGTTTTATTCAATATTTAATTAGTAAAATGATCCCTTAAAGACATTTTTGGTTTCAGATTGGTCCCTTAAAGAAAAAAAGTCAGAATAGGTCCCTTAAAGAAAAAAAATGTCTGAATAGGTCCCTTAAAGACATATCCGTTAATCAGTTTGGTCCTATTTGGACCTTTTTTTAGGGACCAAACTGATTAACAGAGATGTCTTTAAGAGACCTATTCAGACCTTTTTTTTTCTTTAAGGGACCTACTCGGACCTTTTTTTTCTTCAAGGGACCAATTTAAAACCAAAAATGTCTTTAAGGACCATGCCTTTTTTTTTGTTACATTTTCTTCTTTTTTCTAATATTACCGTAAGTTTTAATAACATGTTGTAAGTTTTGACTTTTTGATTACCAACATTGCAGCAAAACTGTCTTGCCACCTTATTTTTATTTTTCTTTATTTCTAACCTATAAGTTATGTACATTTGTGTTGGAAAAATAATCTTCTTTTTTTTCTAGTTTGATTTTTGTTTGAAATTGTATACTTGTGTTATTTTAATTTGATAGTTATTTTAGTACGACAATTTTAATTTTTTTTACGATTATATGAAATTAAGTCATTAATTATTTTTAATGTCAATTAAAAATATGATTTTTTTTAAATGCAGTTTTGCCCCCCCTGTTTTGATTAAATCGGAATTTTACCCCCCCTGTTTTAAAACGCGGACTTTTACCCCCCCTGTTTTATAATTTTTTGGATTTTGCCCCCCCTAAAATTCTGCTTTCGAGTCACAACTTTAAAGCTTCACACACAACTCAATTTTGATCAATAATTCACCAAAAGGATATCAAAATGACCGTAATCGAGTTATCTTTCCACATAATCAAACCCCACTGAATTTGGAGTTACAAAGAGAGATTAATTACCGTTTTAGTGAAGGTATGTCCCCCAAAATTTTGCAAAAATCTGCTTTCGAGTCACAACTTCAAAGCTTCGCATACAACTCAATTTGGATCCATAATTCACCAAACGGCTACCGAAATGACCGTAATCGAGTTAGCTTTCCACAGAATCAAACCCCACTAAATTTGGAGTTACATAGAGAGATTAATTACCGTTTTAGTGAAGGTGTGTCCAATTACTAATTCTGCAGAAATCTACTTGTGATCTTAAAATTCAACATCGTCAACCGAACCCATCGTAACTCCAAAATCGACGAAATTGAAATGCCAACAAGGGTAATTTCGTTAGATTTCCATACATGTAAATAGTATTAAAAAATGAGCTACAGGGTGAGAGGAATGACGAAAATACTAGTAGTAGTTTCATACGATAATTAATTTGAACAGACCTTCACTAAAACGGTAATTAATCTCTCTATGTAACTCCAAATTTAGTGGAGTTTGATTCTGTGGAAAACTAACTCGATTGCGGTCGTTTCGGTACCAGTTTGGTGAATTATTGATCTAAATTGAGTTCTGTGCGAAGCTTTGAACTTGAGGCTCAGAAGCAGATTTTGTGCAAAATTTTAGTGGGGGGCAAAATCCAACAAATTATAAAATAGGGGGGGTAAAATTCCGCATTTTAAAATAGGGGGGGTAAAATTCCGCATTTTCCAAAATAGGGGGGGTAAAACTGCATTTAAGCCTTTTAAAAAACAATTCTATCATCTTTTTTATCATGTGTGCACCAAACACATAATATGATAAACGTATCCATATCACTATCCTATCCTTATGCTACTTATTATCCTATCATGTCTCTATCTTATCCTGTGCACCAAATTTCTTCAATTACATTAAACCAACAAATGAATGCTAGCATAGTGACAGAATATGATATAAAACAGGAAAATGATAAGATAGCATAATAACAGGATAACAGTTAAACTCAGTTATCATATCCTGTGTTTGGTGCACACAAGATAACAAACATGATAATTATTATATTTTGTTTTTAATACATACTTGCTCATAATAATATGATAAGATATATAACATATTTAAATGACAAAATTACTCTTGTAAAACAATTGTTATTTTTTTAAAATTATTTTATAATACTTTGAATTTTATAAATAAAAAATATAAATAAGTAATCAAATAACTTTATTTAATTTCAAATAAAAATCATTAGAAAATAATCAAGTTTAATTTTTTATATGAATCATGATCAAATAAATAACTCAATAATATATACATGTTAGATAATCCAGATAAATATATGATATATCTCTACTATTGCAAAAGAATTATATTTAATTTTTTATAAAATTTAAATTAATATCCCTATTTGTCAATTTTTTAATAATCATTTTACTTTAAAATATTGTAGTTTTAGTAAAATTTTGATTTTTTAGAATATATTAATTACAAAATTACCCCTGTGAGAAAATCACATATATATTTAAAAATTAATTATTTTATTATTTTCTATTTGTTTCATGAAAACTCCAATAATAGTCTATTTTCGTTTTTGACAAAGCTGTCACCGTAGAATTTCATTTTCTCCTTCGTTCACCCTCAGATCGCGTTCATTTTTGGACAGCATGTTTACAACACGTGACTCTTCATTTTCATCGGTCGGATCGTCAAAACGATGTCTAGAGTGATTGGAATCTTGGTTCTAATACTGACCACGAATTTGGAGTTTAATATTGTGCATGGAAGAAAAGCGTCTAATGTAACGACCCAATTTTCAAATTGTTAGTTTTTGTGTGTTTAAAATATTTTATTGACGTGGCATTTTAAATAAGTCAGTAACTTGAGTTATTTATCGAATACTTTAGTTATTAAGCGAGTAGTGAGTTAACGCGTGTTGGATCAAGTTATTGGGCTTGAGGCCCAATGGGCCTTGTGAGCATGTCTGGGCGCCCATTAAGGACTTGACATAGAGAGAGAAAAGTGAAGGGATTCAAGAGCAATCTTCGAGTTTTTCTTCGAATTCAGGTATGAGAGTAGATTTCATAGTCGTGGGTGACACGAGGAAGGGGAGAATGTCGATTTCTCCTTACCCGAACTTTCTCCTCCCCATTTTCATTTTAGTTTAGATGAGTTTTTCTTAATGGAAATCGAATCTAAGGTTCATAAAATGTTTAACATTCTATTTTCATGATGTATGAACGAATCAAATGGATAAAAACGGAATTTATAGATGATTAAACTCAAGAACATTGTGTTTTTGAGAGTTTTGAGAAAAAGTGTTAAATCATTACTTTTTCGATATTTATGATGTAGATCTATGAAACAAACCGTCCTTTTGTGTTTACATATGTTTGTTGCACTTGAATATAAACTTATTTGGGGTTTATAACATGAAAAATGAGATTTTTGGGTGATTTGGAGTGAAATACGTGAGTTTTGAGCAAGTCTGTCAGGAGGCCCTCGCTAGGCCCTCGCTCAGCGAACAGGTAGCGACCAGTTCGCTGTCGCTCGTTGTCGCTCGCCAGTAGCTGTCTGTGCACTGACTATGCTCGCTATCCCTCGCTAGGCCGTCTCTAAGCGACAAGTACTGTGCAAAACATGTTTTGTTGATGTTTTAAAGTGCAATTAGGCACTTGTAACATGGTTTAATGGTATTCTGACATGATTGTTGATGCTTATTGATGCTTATAATGCTCATTGTTAATCGTTGATGATTGTTAATCATGTATGAAGTTATAAATGAAGAATATTAAGGTTTTGTTTAATCTTAATGATAAAGAATGTTGGATAGTGTTCCACATTGTAAATGAAGAGCTTTATGCTAAATAATTGTGAGTGAATTCATGAAAAACATATACATGCATTCATGAATAAAATAGGATATTGGATATTCCAATAAAGAAGTATATCGGATTATATTTTCCGATAAAGAAGGATATTAGAGGTGAGATACTCTAATAAAGAAGATGGTACCACATGCATTAGAGATGTCTAGGATGACATTCATGAAGTTGAAGCATTAGAGTTGCATTAGGTTATGTGTACATTTATGTGATAAGTAATATGTGACACATGCTTGGCTAATTGTAATAATTGATAATTGATGTTTGAGTATTTGATTATAAGTGTTTAATAACCTATAATGGAATGATAGATGTTGATGTATATGTGTAATTGTGATTTATGCATGTATTATGAAGGAGTGTTTAAGTACCGTTTTACTTACACTTATATTTTGATTATGCGATCTAACTCTCAAGTTTTGTGTTATGTGCTGGACCGTTGGGGGTTCAGATACTCAGGTTGAGGATCCGACTCAGAGTTAGAGAGCTTGCTCGTGCTTTGTGGTAGCGCGTTTTTTGGTGAGGAGTTTGACTACTCCTTTATATATATATATATATATATATATATATATATATATATATATATATATATATATATATATATATATATATATATATATATATATATATCTTTTTGATGGGTTGTATAGAATTGCTCTAATTAGGTGTTTACCATGTCGGGTTATTTGCTTGAATTGTACTTAAGCCCGTGATGGCATATTTGACCTTGTTAATCCTTACTTTTTGTTGTAAACATAATATCCTTGTTGTTGATATGGTTTAGAGCCTAGGAATATTATGTGAACAATATGGTTATTGTTTGATATGCACAATGAACTATATTTGATTATAATTTCCGTTGTGCTAGCATGACGTGTTTGTGCTGTGGTTTTTGTATTATAATCGTGACGCCTTAATTTCTTAAGTGTTTTATTTATTTATATTCAATAAATTTGCGTTAAGGGGTTTGGGTGTTACATCTAAGGTAAGAGTTTTTTCCCCATACACGCATGCTACATAGGGACTGTGTTATGAGATAGTGGTAGAACCTTTTATCTTTTGGAAGAAACTAATTAAAAAGTGATTACAAGAATTAATCGGTTTAGATAATTCAATTGAGATAATAAAGAGGATACCTCTTTTTGGTGTGGATTTTTCTTTATTCCCTTTATACCCCTGTCTCCCATGGTTACAATGGTTCTCTTTTTTCATATCAACACTCACATACCATATGTAACTTCCAGCGGTTTCTTTCTCATTGTATTGTAACAAATAAAGTCAATTTCTTTCTCTTTTGCAAGGGAAAAGTGAGAGCGAATAATTGTCTAACTGACTTTCCATCGCCATATATCATTCAACTCTCTCTTCTCTCTCTCTCTTGAAACAAATTGCTTTCTTAAATTAAATCACTTGCACAATAGAGATATCCGAGAGGGGTTAGAGATTCAGAGGAATGGTATAGACAACAGAAGGGAAGGGATTGTCTCCCATGAAGTTTTTGTCCAGTAAAATATGGACCATTCATTGCTTTTTTGGTGCTGGCAGACTTTGTATTTAAAAAATTATTGATGGTGTGGATTTGCACTGCAAGGTCTCCCGTGGAATTTGCACTGGAGAGGACCCTTGCCCACAACAGAAATAGGGAATTATGGCCTGAACAAAAGATTAAAAAAAATATGATGCTCTCTCTTATTCACCGTTTACCTTCTATCTCTCTTTTCTCTTTCTATATTTGCTCTCTATTTGATTTTTTTCCAGTTTTGGTGGCTTTTTTTTATGTGTTTTCAATTGCAGGGTAAAAGAGAAGAATTTATCATGGCAATGAGATCTATGTATGAATTTGTGAAGAACTATTTTTTCCCATAGTGAAGGTGAGTTTTGTGATTCTTATTTGCAATGGTAATAAATAATTATGAATCAATTGAAATGATTAAATTAAATTATTTAGATGAACGAAAATGATCAGTTAAGTGAGAGACAAAGATGAAGTTACCAAATTCACTAAAATTCAAAAAGAGCAAAGACAGGGATTATCTATAATATTCTATAATAACAATAGATGAATGGGATAGCCTATTTGGTCTGGATTTTACTTTTTTCGATTTTATCCTGAGTCTCTATTATAAAACTAGGAAGCATGTAAATAAACACAATGGTAATATAAACAGAAGAAAAGCGATAAAGGTAGGTAGAGTAGAATTGTGACAAAGATAGATACATTGTTGGAGAAAGGTGACTAATTAAGGGGAAAAGGTGGAACCAACAGTTATAAGAAACAGCGATAGAAAGATGAAAAAAATCAGTGGGATAGAGAGAAAAGAGGCACCTTCTGTAGCGGCAGCGCAGAGCCTAAGCACGTCTTGAACATTTTGTTTTTTGAACAGCTTAAGCACCCACTTAAACACAAGGAATTTTTGGTGAGGCAAGGTAACTACTTACAAAAAAATAGCAACCAACAATGAGCCTTGATGTGCAGTATTCACTAATGTTTTTTCTTTTGTCTTATTTTGTTAACTTATCGTGTATCTTTTTTTTATAGTTTTGTGTATGAAATTCTGGTACACAGTAGACAAGTGTTGTCCACGATGTTTAGACACTTGTCGTAACACTTGTCTTAGCTGTAAGTACAATAAAGCAAAGCATTAAAAACATATACTGAAAAGCATAAACAACACACCAGAATTGTTAACCCAGTTCAGCACAACAACCTACTCTGGGATAAAGCTAAATAGTATCAATTCAGAGCTAAACTCCCCTGTTTATAACTCCTCACTTAATCACTACTCGTGCTATACTTTCTACCTAAGACTCACCTAGGTATGAGGCCCTCCTCAACTCCCTCTTCAATCACAGACAGCGATTGAATCAACGGGACAATTCTGAACAAACTAGAAGACAAACTTCCATGACAAATACCTAGCCAACGACTAAGTTAACAATTTGGAGTTGCTTCAAAGCTTCCTCCAAGTACAATACTCAACTCATTACCTACAGGTTTCTGAGTAAGGACATAGTGACCATCTCACAACCCGAGTGGTTCACTTTACACCAACTCTCCTAGAGTGGCTCAAAGACATGAAACCCTAAAAGACTACATCTTTGATATTCTATTTTAGCTTCAAGTTTCGGTGTCTAAAACAAGTTTTGCAGCACCCTGTATATAGCACAGGCTCGTGTGCTTTTCACAATGTTTCAGCTCCAAGAAATCTTCTAGAGGAAAAATATATTTTTACTAAATCTTTGTTTGCATCAAAATATTTCTCCCATAAATATATTTGTTGTAAATATATTTTAAAATTAAATCATCTAATCTTCTTGAAGCACAAAGATTTATTTGAAATAAATCTTTTATATTCTCTGCAACAATCTTCACAAGATATATTTTTAAATCAAATCTTTTTTATTCCTTAATATTTTATAATAGTCTTGAGAACCAAGTAACATAGTACAGCCGTCTTTTGAAGATTAATAAACCACGTGCTCCTTATTGTATAAGTTAGCACGAAATAATTCTTCAATCAAATCTTCAAAAGATTGCACATAAACGTAAGCTGGCGCGCAGTCAGACTACACAGGTGTTGTTCCAATGTGTACGTACATCTGTCTCAACACATGATGTAAGCACATATGTCTCAACACTTGGCTAAAAGATGTTTTTGCCAAAATGTAGCCAACATACAAAAACACAACAATCTCCCCCTTTGGCAAATTTTAGCTAAAACAATATTAGACCAGTATTAAGAGAGATACAGTATCATTTTTCCTTCGAGTCAACATGATCACACAACTAGGAAAGAAAGTAACAAATAGTAAGACTACTTCCAAGAAAAGTAAGTAGCATCAGAGGCAATTTCAACAGCGGAATAAAACACAACTAGCCTCATGGAACAACACAAGGGAGAAGTAAACTCCCATAGTGGATTCAAAGATAGGAGAAATAAACTCATATTAGTTAGAGCGCATCCATTCAACATAAGATCAATCAAGGAAAAATAAATTCCCATAAATATATCTGAGAAAAATAAATTTTCAGTCACAGTGAACAGTGGATTCATAAGTCAGATGCCATCACACTTGGCATGACACTTGTCATCAAACATATTCAGGCGATCAAGAGATACAATCACTCACACTCCTCCTGAATTGAAGCATACTAAAATCATATAGAGAAAGAATAATTTTCTACTCCCCCTCAACACATGCACAAAGAAAACAACCAACCAAACACTACTCCCCCATTTTAGCCATAAATTTTGACAAACATCAGGCATTCATAACAAACCACAGAGTAGCAGATATAACAGAAATCTCAGAGTGCGCATAGACCATAAGGCACACACAAGTGCTAGAATATCCAGGGCATAGCCCACAAATATACGGAGAACTCTAGTAATATAGCATGAAGATCATAAGTCATAAGGCATAAACCTATACTATCTTCATCACATCAACCACATAGTGCACGGAGCTACTACAACCGAAGATAACACCATGGGATACATACCTCATCATATATAAAACAGGCATCTCCCCCTTCTTTGCTCAACATTACAAGGGAATAAGAAAACATTGTTCCTAGAAACAACATATACCAACGGACAGAGATAACGAACATGTGGTCCGACAAAAGAAATCCATAGTCATAACTCAAAGACACTCCCTTTTTGCCTTTGGAGTGCTTCTGATCTCTCAATCTCAAAGTGTTGTCTTCAATCAAATCTTCGAAAGATTGCACATAAAATAATAACACAAGCTGGCGCGCAGTCGGACTACACAGGTGGTGTTCCAATGTGTACATTGTAACACCCAAACCCGTTATTTAATTAACTCTGCCTTTATAAAATCTTTTTCGAAAATACGCAGCGGAAAAATTGAAAATATGATTATAAAGCGCTGGTTTGAATATCACAAACTTCATTCAAAGATAATACTAATACATTTATCTAGTAAAATATTCGAATGAACTAAAAACAAAACCTCGCATCGAACGATGCGTTATTAGTTATACAAAACAGATACTTTTCAAATGAAAGCTTAAGACCAACAGAGTATACTAAGAGGACTACATGCATACTGTTGAAGTACAAAAGTAAGTATATTTTTATCGTCTCCACAGGGACTGATGCGATATCGATGCTTTTCAACAATTAATATAATTTCAAGTAAAATGGTTGACAGAGATGTTTGATTACGAAAACGTGCGAAAACATAAAAGTAGTAACAATGAGTACGTTGACAGAGAGATTAAATTGCTGGGATTAAATTTCAATCACTCATTCATACATATTCCCTTAATCAGTTACACATATTCAAGCTACTTATCAATATCATCACGTATTTACTCATCGAACGTTTCCGTCCCCAGATAACGTCGAGAAATCTATTAAACCTATCAAACCCTAATCCCTCGGGTGCTTAATCGATCCAATAGCATTAAGTTCCAATACTTTAAGTGAATATTAAATCTAAGTCTATTCCTAGATCTTAGCTTTTAATAGATGTTATCCTAGAGCAAGATTCAAAACATATATTCCTATACCATTTCAAATCCAAAGATGAAAACAATAACAACAAGGATAACATCAATATTGATTTGTAACTAGAATATATATAACACCATGATCTAGAAAAACACATACTAATAGAGTAATTTACATTCAATCCCAACAACAAGAGAAATTAGTTACCCATATTCATGAGAACTTTACAAAAGATTAAGAAGAAAAGAGATGAACAAACATTACAATGATGATTCCTCAACTATTGTTGTGTATCCACCTCCAAAACCCCTTGAATCTGCCTCCTAGGTCTCTCCTTGATGAATTTGAGTGGTGGGAATGGTATATCTTCTGTTTTTCTGCATCTGGTATCTATTTATAGTGAAACTGGATTTTTAAGCTGGCCCAGCCAGCTATAGCTGGCTCAGCCAGCTACCTTACTTCATAGCTGGGTTTGCTAACACGTGTCCTCTGAGTCACCTCCCAGCCCTTCTAGCTTTCTGTGGCTGGAGCCAGAAATGTTTTACCAATACAACAGGGTATGTAGCTTTATCTGGCTTAAGCCAGAAACTCTCTGCCAATTCAACAGGATCTGTAGCTTTCTCTGGCTTAAGCCAGAAACTCTCTGCCAATTCAACCAAATTTCTAGCTTTCTCTGGCTTTCTCTAGCCCAGCCAGCATATATCAGTTCAAACATTAATTCTTCATCAAAAATTCAACTTTAAGTACAAAAACCTGTCAAAATGATTGGGATTAAAGATAAACTAACCAAAATTAGATCAACACGTATATGTACAAGTTCTTGGGGACTTATATACACAAATCTTGCAAAATAAGTCAATAAGTGCATAAATTATATATGTAAAATTACTACTTTTTGGCACTTATCAACTCTCCCCAACTTAGGACTTTGTTTGTCCTCAAACAAAAGGTAAATTCAAAACATAAACAAGCTCAAAATTTACAATCTCAAGAGTGGGTTTGTGATCAATCAAAGTTTGAAAAGCTTCTTCTTTTAACATGAGTAAAGCAATGTCAACTAAAGACTAATTCTCAAAATATTCAAAGAAACAAAGCATGATCATGAAGTGATTGCTATGCCTAAGCAAAATTCTCAACATTCTTATCAAACAATTAAGATTCAAGTGTTATCTCAAATTCCTCACAACTATATCACTCAAGGGCAAGTGTTTCACTCAATCCAAGCAATGTGCACGTAACAATTCAATTCAAACATTCATCCAAGCAATATCACAAAACATGCTATCAATCGTGGATCACTAAGGACTTCATAAAGCTTGTAACGGGGTTGGGCTACAAAAATTCATTGTTTTTCTATGGATTCAAAAAGCCTCAAGGATAAGAGAGCATAAAACTTGCATAATTCCATCTCATGATTCATTCACTCCCTTTCACTTTCCCCTCTTTCTTTTATGGTGATTCTTTTGTTCTGACACTTCTTCATAAAACTTGTTTTCTTTTCTCATTTCTTTTGAATTTCAATTGTGTCATACAAACTCTTTTTCAACAATTTTTTTTTTTTTTTTCATTTTCAATCACCAATTCAACTACTTTTTCAAACCAAATTTTTTTTTTTCTTTCAACCTACTTCTCCCCAACTTGAATTTTGACATAACCCTTAATGAAATACAATTGCTCTCTTATCCTAAGACAAAGGTAGAGTAGTTGTTTTTCTTTTCTTTTGGTTTCAGGGTTTATAAAACAAACAATTTTTCAAAATTTAAGGCTCAAAAGGGGACACAAAAGATCACTATCTCACAAGGTAGGTTAAATTTGGTCAAGTAGTTATCACTCAAAAAGAAACAAGGCCTTGATTATATCCACAACATCAAACATATCAATGACAGCAAGATTAAGTTAAAATCAAATGAACATACACAATTGATGGCTCTCAAATATTTATGTAAACAATGGAAAGTTCACACATTCTCACCCGGCTAGATTGGATAACACAAGCTTCCATCATGTTCCACAAAAATGATGAGAATCATCTTAGGACAAACAACACAATTCAAGAACATGTTAAGTTCCTAAGCATATTTCAAACATTAATCAAAAGTTGGCATAAAGCTCTACAAATCAAAATTATCATGTTTGCTCATTGGTTTACCACAAACTTGTCTTTCGAATCTTCAAAGCAAGTGAGCTTGTTTAAAATGACCATAAAACATTCAAAATAAACTAATTAAACAATAAAGATGTAAATGACCGAAAGCTTTTAAATTTTCACTCAGTTTTGGTGAGCTTTTCATTCATCTACACATCTACTCAGCATCACCACTTGCATCACCCTCAGCACCAGCACCCGGCCAATCAACATAAGCCAGAAACTCGAGATTCATAGTGGTGGCTGGGCCACCAAAATGCTGGCTAGGCCAGAGTAGCAGAAAACAAAATTTTCCTGCATAATTTCTTGTGCACAGCTGGTCCAAAATCATTCCTTTCTTTGAACACACAAAATTCATAATAAAAACATAAATTACTTACAAAATTGGGTTGCCTCCCAACAAGCGCTTCTTTTACGTCACTAGCTTGACGCCTTTTTTGTTAGGGTGGCCAAAATGAGACGGAAAGCACATCATCCGTCTTTTTCCTTTGATTTGGGAGGTACTCCATGA
Organism: Trifolium pratense; assembly: GCF_020283565.1. NCBI lineage: Eukaryota > Viridiplantae > Streptophyta > Magnoliopsida > Fabales > Fabaceae > Trifolium > Trifolium pratense. Next base: position 30,470,724 of record NC_060063.1, read on the forward strand.
ATTTAAGATATATATGTTGCGGAGTCCATATCCTCCCCAATTGCTTCTTGTTGAACAAGACACAAATTTCATCTATGACTCGATCAATCTCCGCCTTGTTCTTCATCTCCTTCTTTTGTTCACATGATTCTTCCTTGTTAACTAATCCTTCATTTTCTTCTGCTACCATCATCATTTTTTCATTATCAACAATATTGGCCTCCACAGTACATGGAAAATCTTGAGGAAGTTCTACGTCGTGTGGTGTCTCTAGTTTTTTCATTGTTTTCTCTACACCACATCCATCACACATTTTTTTTTCCTCATTGTTTTCAACACCTTCCACACTCCCTCTACATTCCTCATTTAGAACATTATCTTTCTCGTCAGGAATGGTTTGAGTATTGGTTTGGATTTCCACATTTTGCTGATTAGACATTTGTTGTGCCAACTGACCAAGTTGATTTTCCAAATTTTTGGCTTGTGCAAGACTATTTTTCAGATATTGTCGGTGGTGGTCTTGCATCTGTTGCAGCTGTTGTTGTTGCTCATGCATCTGTTGTTGTAGTTGTTGCATTTGTTGCTGCTGCATTTCCATAAATTTAATCATGGTCTCTTCCAATCTAGCCTCTGGAGTTTGCCCATAATTATCAGGTGGACACTGTTGATACGCTTCGTACTCATCCGGAATATAGAAGTTGTTATAACCATGATCAGTCATGGTTCTTTTGTGATGATGAATCTGAAAAAGGATTGAACTAACAAGAAAAATAATTCTTTGTCTAGCAAAGAAGGATTAGTGCAAGCAAAAACTATACAAATATATACAAATATGTACAAATACTTAAAAGAATACAAATTGTTGCAATGCTCCAATATCTAAACGCCAGTCCCCGGCAACGGCGCCATTTTGTTGAAGTACAAAAGTAAGTATATTTTTATCGTCTCCACAGGGACTGATGCGATATCGATGCTTTTCAACAATTAATATAATTTCAAGTAAAATGGTTGACAGAGATGTTTGATTACGAAAACGTGCGAAAACATAAAAGTAGTAACAATGAGTACGTTGACAGAGAGATTAAATTGCTGGGATTAAATTTCAATCACTCATTCATACATATTCCCTTAATCAGTTACACATATTCAAGCTACTTATCAATATCATCACGTATTTACTCATCGAACGTTTCCGTCCCCATATAACGTCGAGAAATCTATTAAACCTATCAAACCCTAATCCCTCGGGTGCTTAATCGATCCAATAGCATTAAGTTCCAATACTTTAAGTGAATATTAAATCTAAGTCTATTCCTAGATCTTAGCTTTTAATAGATGTTATCCTAGAGCAAGATTCAAAACATATATTCCTATACCATTTCAAATCCAAAGATGAAAACAATAACAACAAGGATAACATCAATATTGATTTGTAACTAGAATATATATAACACCATGATCAAGAAAAACACATACTAATAGAGTAATTTACATTCAATCCCAACAACAAGAGAAATTAGTTACCCATATTCATGAGAACTTTACAAAAGATTAAGAAGAAAAGAGATGAACAAACATTACAATGATGATTCCTCAACTATTGTTGTGTATCCACCTCCAAAACCCCTTGAATCTGCCTCCTAGGTCTCTCCTTGATGAATTTGAGTGGTGGGAATGGTATATCTTCTGTTTTTCTGCATCTGGTATCTATTTATAGTGAAACTGGATTTTTAAGCTGGCCCAGCCAGCTATAGTTGGCTCAGCCAGCTACCTTACTTCATAGCTGGGTTTGCTAACACGTGTCCTCTGAGTCACCTCCCAGCCCTTCTAGCTTTCTCTGGCTGGAGCCAGAAATGTTTTACCAATACAACAGGGTATGTAGCTTTATCTGGCTTAAGCCAGAAACTCTCTGCCAATTCAATAGGATCTGTAGCTTTCTCTGGCTTAAGCCAGAAACTCTCTGCCAATTCAACCAAATTTCTAGCTTTCTCTGGCTTTCTCTAGCCCAGCCAGCATATATCAGTTCAAACATTAATTCTTCATCAAAAATTCAACTTTAAGTACAAAAACCTGTCAAAATGATTGGGATTAAAGATAAACTAACCAAAATTAGATCAACACGTATATGTACAAGTTCTTGGGGACTTATATACACAAATCTTGCAAAATAAGTCAATAAGTGCATAAATTATATATGTAAAATTACTACTTTTTGGCACTTATCACATACACATATAAAAACCCCTTTTTCCCGTGTCTCAATCAGAGCAGAGCTTCACCATTTCACTCGGACGAGGCTAACACATAACCTGTCAACCTGGACCCCCAAAGGTCCAGCAATTACACATAGCAGAGAGTTAGAAAACATAAACATAAATATAAGTGTGAGTAGTATACTACACACTTCACACGCTATCATACATTTCTAACTCACGCACATTCATCGTCAAATACGACTACCAATTAATCATTCATTCACAAACACACCAATCATATAGTTTCACGTCTTCTCGGACACTACCAAAGTGTTCATTTTATAGTCATGACGGACTCTATACTTGTTCATTTTATAGTCATGACGGACTCTACACTTGTTCATTTTATAGTCATGACGGACTCTGCTCACATACCAAGACATGACAACAATCACAGTATTAAACAATTAGTAAATACCAAAGCTTAACACATACGGAAAACACATTACAATCCAATCAGATAATGTCACGTAACAATTATCAAATACATGTGCATTTACCCTAATGCATCTAATGCCAATTATCCAATGTCATGTCATCCCTAGACACGACTAATGCATGTGGTACCAATTTTACATTGTTCAGATTTCAGTCATGACGGACTGTTCAGATTATAGTCATGTACGGACTGTTCAGATTATAGTCATGTACGGACTCTACATCAGCAGTTTTACATCATGTAGGATAAGCGTCTCACCAATGGTGGACCAAACCAGTTTTACATCATGTTGGATGCTGCTATTCACCCCATTTAAGATGAACCCAATTTTACATCTTGTTGGATGCGTCGGAACTTACCGAACCACCTTATCTCCCTTGGATAAGCTCAATAACAGTTTTATATCATGTAGGATATGGCTATCATCAACCATCTCTCCCATAAAGAGGAGTCACACAGTTTTATATCATGTTTGGATATGGGTTCCAGATCTCGGATAACATAATCCCATCTTCGACCACTTTTCATAAACATAAACCATTTTCATCAATTATTGGAATTCACATGATTCCCATAACACAATTATTCATGAATGCATGATTACTTTTAAACACATCAAATACATGACGCTATCTAGCTCGAAACTATTTCATTCACTGATGCGGAAACACAATTCCAACATCTAACACATTAGGATAACACAATATCCTATCACTCCAATCATAATTATTCATATGATAATTATCTGCATAACCATTTTTATACACATAAAGTTTCATTTACACTTATGTCATAAAACACACATCATTTCCTTAACATTGCAATTTAATGCCAAAGCATCACATTACTCACTTTAAACTGCAACTTATTGCATACACGTTTATCAATCATATAACGATTAGCAATAAGCATTAACAACATCAACATGTATCAACAAACATATAAGGATACCCTTAAACCATGTTACAAGTGCCTAATTACACTTACAAACATCAACAAAATTTGCTGTCACAGAGGCCTTCGCTAAGCGAAGCCTCAGCGAGACATGGCGAACCTCACCAGGAAGTCACCTGCTCATGGCGAGCATTGGCGAGCTTCAACGAACTATTCGCTGAGCGAAGGCTTAGCGAGCCTACGCGAACCTCATCAGGGGATCACCTGCTCATGGCGAGCATTGGCGAGCGTCAGCAAACATGTTCGCTACAGCGAACTCCTGGTCGCTTAGCGAACTATACCAGAAAAATATCTGTTCTTGAGTTTCAATAAGGCGGTTTAACATTGAATCAACTCAAAAATTCATCTAGACATGTTATAAATCCTTATAAACAGCTAATTCAAGCATATATGGTATCTATGAAAATTAATTAACACTCACAAACACCCACATACATCACACTAACAAATTCATACCAATTTCTTGCATTTTAAGCAAGTTTAACAAAACATGCAAATCATTGATCAAACATCTACATATACCCACTTTCAACTCCCCAAAGTTGTTTACCTCATCTACCATGAGTTCACTACACATGTTAGGATCAAAAGAATCCATTTTTCCATTAAGAAAATCACCCACAAAACCCACAAGAAAATAGAGTGGAAAGAGTTTGGGAATGGAGGAATCGACATCCTCCCCTCTTTCGAATCACTCACGAATATGTAATCTAACTCTCGTACCTTAGTTCGACGAATCCACAAGCTTGCTCTACTCTTCTCTCCCACGAGCTCCTCCTCTTGCTCTTTCCCTAGCACTTCTCTTGCTCTTTCTTAAGAATTGTAACTTATGAGACTATTCATGGTTGACTTGCTACTTATAGCTCTCTCTATTCTCATGGATCAAAGCCCAATTGGCTAAGCCCAATAACCACTTACACGCCCCAAGGCCCAATCAACATAACTTCTCGCTCATTAACTTACGTTCTCGCTAAATAATTATTCGTCGCTCACTAAAATAATAAAAGTCAATTAACAAATAAAATAACATTTAATAAAATATACGAATACGAAAAATGGGTCGTTACACCCCAAGGCCCAATCAACATAACTTCTCGCTCATTAACTTACGTTCTCGCTAAATAATTATTCGTCGCTCACTAAAATAATAAAAGCCAATTAACAAATAAAATAACATTTGATAAAATATACGAATACGAAAAATGGGTCGTTACAACTCTCCCCCACTTAAAAATATTTTCGCCCTCGAAAATTGCTCGACTAAGAACAACCCCGGATAAAACTCTCATCCGACTTTCTAATTCCAACTTACATTCTAACCAATGGGTTTCCTCATACTACCTTAACCAAAACATACAAAACACTTCATGCAAATTCGCCCATGATGGCGGCAAAGCAATCCTATACGTCACTTTTCCGAATCATTTTACTTCCCTCGGTATTCCTTTATACCATCTCCGGTCAAAATAACACTTCTTCCGGATTCACACCAACAATCATTCAAATTCCAAACAAACCAAGTCTGACAAAATCAGTTTATTCCAATCTACACAATGAAGTTTACTATCAACAATGGATCAAGGATAGCTAATCCCTCGATTTGTCGATAGATAGTCAACAGTCGTGACAACGGTATAAATCATTCTTATCAAACTACTTAAAATTTCAACTTAACATCTTACGGTACTCGCAGCACCACTCCAAAACAAAACAACTTAACCCAAAATACTCCGAAAGACCCTTCCGTTGCATACTTCACAACTTCTACACTCATTTGTTGTCCAACTTCTCAAAGTTCTTAACACATTCCAAAAATATATTAACTCCAACCGTCAAATTCTTTTCCTTCGCAATTCCCAAATCGTTGCGTCGAACCCCATCATAACTGTTTTATTTTCCAAACAATCTCTTATCCAAATTTCTAGGTTCCTTAACACGACATTTCCAATGTCACTTTTCCGTCGAGGTACTTTTATCCAAAATATTACCTTAAGTCACTCGTCGACTAACTATCATTTCATCGTCCATGATGAAAATATCCAAAATATTTTATTTCCTTACCACAAAGTATTACTATACTACTCCAACATATACGATGTTCCCAACATCACTTAGTCTCCACCGACTTTTTCCATTCCATAAATAATTTTCCAATTGCTACAAAACATCTCTGATACTTACTTCAAGCATCACTTCTAAATTCTCAACACACATTTTCCAAACACAACAATCACTTATGTGTGAGATAGTCCTTTCCGCAAATTCTTACTTGACATAAGTCACTTTCTTACGTCTCTCTAATACTCGTGCTCGACACGTTTCCAAAGGCTAACTTTCTTATCCCCAAACATCCAAAGGTAACACTTCGCACTTAGCTTCTCAAATCCTTCCAAGAAATGACTACTCGGTTCAAACATACTCAACCTTTATAAATCCTTCCTAGGCTCTTCTTGATCACCTAGTAATTCTGTATTTAAATCTCAGCTACTATCAAAAGTTGATTTCCAAACAACCATGATCTCCGTCTTGTTGATTCCAACACAACTCTCATCAGATTCCTCTGAATACTTTTCATCAACAAAGCTTCCATCTTTATCACTCTTCCTCCTCTTTGAGGATGAACCATCAAGTGAAAGACAACCAAACAATGGAACATTCTTGCTACGAGTTCCGCTAGAAACACCACCAGTCCCACTTATTGTAATCGGGTTTTCAGTTCCCTAACCACACCTTCCATCCTTGACGTCAATCTCCCACTTAACTTAACCCTCAAGGTACCCACCATTCGCATACTCGTCGTATGATCATCACTAGGTTTTCTTACCCTCGACGCACACGTCTTCTCCGTTTCCCAGCAACGGTTTTCACTTAACATTCAATCTTAAACAATCCACTTCAAGAACATCTCTATTCGTCCTTACTTCTCGCGTTTCGAAACATCTTGGAGAGACAAAATCTTCTCCCCCACTTATCTCAAACCCACCTTTACACTTCCACTAGAACATTCGGTGTAAGCACCTAACCGTCCTATCGATTCCAAATCTATTCCTCCCAAGAGAAATCTAATACCGACAGCATTCACATGCATGTCGTATGCAAAGGGTAAACATAAGGTAAGATATCTAAGCATCTACTCAAAACCCCGGTGCAGTCCTCTTGACATACACACCACTGCAAAATACATAAACACACTATTCCCGTCTATGCTAACGTAACAACCTACGTAACAACTAGCATACATAATTACTACCACATGTCTATACATATATTTATAACTAAACTATATGTAAGACAATGAAACATCCATGTACACAAGACATCGAGTCAAGTACATGCATTACATTTCGTTTGTTCGCATACTTACAACATCTACTCAAACATGTATAAAACATAGCATGTTCTGAAACAAGTTCTCATCATGAGAATACATTCACATAGTTCAATTAAAGAACCACACTAAGTACTAGTAATCAATCTACCACATGTTATAAACAAACATATAACAACACACATTAGGATCTACTTACATCCTACTCCTTTCTCACTCTAGTGAAAAATTCATTTTCACTTACTCAAAAGAAAATAATCTTATATTTTCAACAAAATCTTCATCACATGCAGTTTTACATCATGCCGGATCATCAACAATTAGCAATAAGCATCTACAAACCAAAAGTTCAAACCACACAAATTTTTAAAACTTTAAGCATAAAAATACACAACCACTACTTGACTTGATAACTTATAACAATGATAAGTATCAATCGCATCAAGTACACACAACAAGAAAAGACAGACACAACTGGCACACACGCTCACTCGATCTGACTGCACAGAACGGCTCTGATTGACACACAACCTCACAGTCCGAAGACGACCTGCTCTGATACCACTTTGTAACACCCAAACCCGTTATTTAATTAACTCTGCCTTTATAAAATCTTTTTCGAAAATACGCAGCGGAAAAATTGAAAATATGATTATAAAGCGCTGGTTTGAATATCACAAACTTCATTCAAAGATAATACTAATACATTTATCTAGTAAAATATTCGAATGAACTAAAAACAAAACCTCGCATCGAACGATGTGTTATTAGTTATACAAAACGGATACTTTTCAAATGAAAGCTTAAGACCAACAGAGTATACTAAGAGGACTACATGCATACACATATAAAAACCCCTTTTTCCCGTGTCTCAATCAGAGCAAAGCTTCACCATTTCACTCGGACGAGGCTAACACATAACCTGTCAACCTGGACCCCCAAAGGTCCAGCAATTACACATAGCAGAGAGTTAGAAAACATAAACATAAATATAAGTGTGAGTAGTATACTACACACTTCACACGCTATCATACATTTCTAACTCACGCACATTCATCGTCAAATACGACTACCAATTAATCATTCATTCACAAACACACCAATCATATAGTTTCACGTCTTCTCGGACACTACCAAAGTGTTCATTTTATAGTCATGACGGACTCTATACTTGTTCATTTTATAGTCATGACGGACTCTACACTTGTTCATTTTATAGTCATGACGGACTCTGCTCACATACCAAGACATGACAACAATCACAGTATTAAACAATTAGTAAATACCAAAGCTTAACACATACGGAAAACACATTACAATCCAATCAGATAATGTCACGTAACAATTATCAAATACATGTGCATTTACCCTAATGCATCTAATGCCAATTATCCAATGTCATGTCATCCCTAGACACGACTAATGCATGTGGTACCAATTTTAAATTGTTCAGATTTCAGTCATGACGGACTGTTCAGATTATAGTCATGTACGGACTGTTCAGATTATAGTCATGTACGGACTCTACATCAGCAGTTTTACATCATGTAGGATAAGCGTCTCACCAATGGTGGACCAAACCAGTTTTACATCATGTTGGATGCTGCTATTCACCCCATTTAAGATGAACCCAGTTTTACATCTTGTTGGATGCGTCGGAACTTACCGAACCACCTTATCTCCCTTGGATAAGCTCAATAATATTTTTATATCATGTAGGATATGGCTATCATCAACCATCTCTCCCAAAAAGAGGAGTCACACAGTTTTATATCATGTTTGGATATGGGTTCCAGATCTCGGATAACATAATCCCATCTTCGACCACTTTTCATAAACATAAACCATTTTCATCAATTATTGGAATTCACATGATTCCCATAACACAATTATTCATGAATGCATGATTACTTTTAAACACATCAAATACATGACGCTATCTAGCTCGAAACTATTTCATTCACTGATGCGGAAACACAATTCCAACATCTAACACATTAGGATAACACAATATCCTATCACTCCAATCATAATTATTCATATGATAATTATCTGCATAACCATTTTTATACACATAAAGTTTCATTTACACTTATGTCATAAAACACACATCATTTCCTTAACATTGCAATTTAATGCCAAAGCATCACATTACTCACTTTAAACTGCAACTTATTGCATACACGTTTATCAATCATATAACGATTAGCAATAAGCATTAACAACATCAACATGTATCAACAAACATGTAAGGATACCCTTAAACCATGTTACAAGTGCCTAATTACACTTACAAACATCAACAAAATTTGCTGTCACAGAGGCCTTCGCTAAGCGAAGCCTCAGCGAGACATGGCGAACCTCACCAGGAAGTCACCTGCTCATGGCGAGCATTGGCGAGCTTCAACGAACTATTCGCTGAGCGAAGGCTTAGCGAGCCTACGCGAACCTCATCAGGGGATCACCTGCTCATGGCGAGCATTGGCGAGCTTCAGCGAACATGTTCGCTACAGCGAACTCCTGGTCGCTTAGCGAACTATACCAGAAAAATATCTGTTCTTGAGTTTCAATAAGGCGGTTTAACATTGAATCAACTCAAAAATTCATCTAGACATGTTATAAATCCTTATAAACAGCTAATTCAAGTATATATGGTATCTATGAACATTAATTAACACTCACAAACACCCACATACATCACACTAACAAATTCATACCAATTTCTTGCATTTTAAGCAAGTTTAACAAAACATGCAAATCATTGATCAAACATCTACATATACCCACTTTCAACTCCCCAAAGTTGTTTACCTCATCTACCATGAGTTCACTACACATGTTAGGATCAAAAGAATCCATTTTTCCATTAAGAAAATCACCCACAAAACCCACAAGAAAATAGAGTGGAAAGAGTTTGGGAATGGAGGAATCGACATCCTCCCCTCTTTCGAATCACTCACGAATATGTAATCTAACTCTCGTACCTTAGTTCGACGAATCCACAAGCTTGCTCTACTCTTCTCTCCCACGAGCTCCTCCTCTTGCTCTTTCCCTAGCACTTCTCTTGCTCTTTCTCAAGAATTGTAACTTATGAGACTATTCATGGTTGACTTGCTACTTATAGCTCTCTCTATTCTCATGGATCAAAGCCCAATTGGCTAAGCCCAATAACCACTTACACGCCCCAAGGCCCAATCAACATAACTTCTCGCTCATTAACTTACGTTCTCGCTAAATAATTATTCGTCGCTCACTAAAATAATAAAAGCCAATTAACAAATAAAATAACATTTAATAAAATATACGAATACGAAAAATGGGTCGTTACACCCCAAGGCCCAATCAACATAACTTCTCGCTCATTAACTTACGTTCTCGCTAAATAATTATTCGTCGCTCACTAAAATAATAAAAGCCAATTAACAAATAAAATAACATTTAATAAAATATACGAATACGAAAAATGGGTCGTGCATGTTTTTTATATTTCTATACTTTGAAGATTGATAGGTTTTTCAAAGATTAAAGAATGTAATTTAATATCTATGTCATTAGAGAAAGAAGAGCATAGACCAGAGGGTGTCCAAATGGTTCATAAAATATTATTTTGTTCCCACACTTCCATAGTTCCATATTCCTTTATAACTTTTCTATTCTTTCTGCAATTTGTATAAAAAAATAACAGTATTGAACTTGGATTGTTCTGGTACTTAAATTGTAACCCAAACTACGTACCATAGCCAGATTGCTCTTCTTTTCACTAAATTCATGTCATAATATTGATCCATGCATATTGGTTTACCTACCTTGGACTTCACTCAGAGTTACATTATTGTTTGAGTTAGATATTGATGACTTTTTGAGAAGATTGTGTACAATTTTAGGTGTAATTTTTAAGAAAATAATAATTTTTCTATTTTAGGTTTAATTTTTTTTCTTTCTTTTATTAAAATGGAAAATGGAAGATCTCAACAATTGAGGAAAAATCAAAGGAAAAGAATGGCACAATATGAAGAAATAGAAAGATAAAGAGCGGAGAACAACACATCGAGAGAATTATAATCAAAACCAAAAAAAAAAAAAGAGAAAAGGGGGGAAAGAAGTGGAAACATCTACTAATAACATTGCTTCAAGTGTGTCATTCCAAATTCTCACAAATATGAATTTTCGAGTACAAGGTTTAAAGGAACCCATGACTTCGAAGCTGGACCAAATGTTACATATATTATAGACACAACATAAGTATTATATGTTTTTTTTTGTACCAATAAAAATCGTTCTTTTCCCTCTATTTCTAAGCAAATATACAAAATTCATGTTGCAATCATTTATCTTTTTTCCAAGATGTTATTTTAGCTATGATGTGGACCAATACAAGTATGTTAAGTGATTTATATTGAGGAAACTAAAAATACAGAAATTAGTTTAAATAAAAATCAAATTTATAATAAACCACTGTTTACAAATTATATACATAGGTTTGGTGTGGATGTTGGAATAAAATTGATTTAAAAAAGTGTTGCCCCTAAAATCCATTAAGGTTTTGATGATAACAAAGTATTAAATGTACAATTGGAGATACTAAAAATTTATTTTAAGTGTGCAGAACTATCATACAGGCAAGTTCTGAAGAAAGACCAGAAGTTGACTCTCAGAGCTTCTCAGTGATTCAGAGGGTATGTGTATCAGAGGATGAAGACCTCAGGACTTGTTAACTCAGAAGTTAATCAAACTCTGATGTTATCTTGGATTATGTGAAGATTCGAAATTGAAGGTCAACTCTTTTAGCAATGAAGAAAAGGACCCTTCAACCTTGATCATAACAAATACTTACATTTTGCCTGTCCTTAAGGGAGAACGTGACTTGTCTGGCTTCTTAGCTTAATAAGGAAAGTCTTATCTGCACAAGGTCAAAGTTCCTGAAACTCTTACTCAGTTTTAGTAACATCAAAACTGCATCAAAACAGATGCAAGAAGACAAAGGTTATCTTCATCAACGGTCTTTTGCAACGACTCTTTTTCTCAGTTATATATATACTAGAAGAAGTGGATTGCAATACATAACAACAACACGCACGAACAATTCTTCATTTTGCTAATACAAGCTCTCAACCTCTGAACCGAGAATTTCACTCTTAGTAAAAATACTTTGAAGTCTTTGTGTACTCATTGTATTTTATCCAAAAGGTTCTTTTAAGAGTATTTGTATTACAATCAACGAACTTTATTTACTTTCTTAAGTTTGAGAAGTCTCTTGCTGTGTGCTTGAGCATTGTGTAGAAGTCTCTTGTTGTGTGCTTGAGCAATTGTAATCTTGTGTGATTATAGTGAAATCCCTTGGAAGAGCAAGGGGACTGGACTACTCTCGTTTTGTGAGGATCCAGTATAAATCTGTTGTGTGCTTTTCTCTCCCTCTGATCTTGGTTATTTGTATTGCTTATTTATCCGCTGTTATCTTAGTTAAGTTAAGAACTTTGAAAAAGTTTTAACTTAGCTAAAACACAATTCAACCCCCCCTTCTTGTGTTTTCACACCTTCAATTGGTATCTAGAGCTCTGGTCTGTTACTTTCACTTAATAGTGAGACAGTAAAGATCGTGAAAACATCATGTCTGGAGAAGAAAGTACACCTAGATCTGGTGCTAGTGGTGCAGGTGAAGGAAGTGGTGGAAGTGCTGGTAAAGCTGCCTTTGGTCATGACTATTTGAATAATGAATCATATGAACACAGTGGCAATAGAAAAGCCCCTGTATTCAATGGTGATGCTTCATTATTTGAATGGTGGAAGGAAAAGCTTTACAGTAACATCACTGTCATCGACCATGAGTTATGGGACTTGGTTGAGCTGGGAGTAACTTTTAAGCATTTGAATGAACATGGAAGGTTATCCATTGAGCATAGAAATTAATTACACCAGCTAACCTGAAGATCTATACTAAGCATCACAGGGTTAAGGACATAGTTGTTAGTGCTATCAGACATGAGGATTATGTCAGGATAGAGAACAAGTCCTCTGCTAAATCTATCTTTGACTCTATGTGTGCAACATATGATGGTAACGAGAAAGTTCAAGAGGCTAAAGCTAGTCTCTTGATAAGACAGTATGAACTCTTCACCATGGAGAAAGATGAAGATATTGAAACCATGTTCACAAGGTTTCAAACTCTTGTATCTGGTCTCAAGGTGCTGAAGAGAAGTTACACTACCTATGACCATGTTCAGAAGATTCTGAGAAGTCTTCCTCTTGTGTGGAGACCTAAAGTCACTGCCATTGAGGAAGCTCAAAATCTCAAGAATATGAGTCTTGAGGTTCTGATAAGCAATCTCAGAAGCCATGAGATGGTTCTGAATGCCGACTCAACAGCTCAGAAGAAGTCCAAGTTTGTGGCCTTACAGTCAACTAGGATTTCTTCCAAAGCTCTTAAGACTCAACTTCTTAATATTGAGGAGGAATCTTCTACAGATGGTCAAGAGGAAGAGATGGGAGAAGATGAATTTGCTCTATTCACCAAGTTTCAGCAATGGGCTAGGTTCAATAAAAAGAACTTCAGAGGAAATAGCTCAAGAAACTCTGGTGGCAAAAAGGAAGAACAGAAGAACTGCTTCAATTGCAAGAAGCCAGGACATTTCATTGCTGACTATCCAGAAATGTCTTCCAAGGACAAGAGTAAAAGGTACAACTCCAAGAAGCAGCAGTTCAAAAGTAAGTTGAAGAAAAGTCTGATGGTTACGTTTGAAGAGTTATCATCTGAAGAGGAAGTTGAAGAGGATGAAGAAGCAAATCTGGCACTTATGGCCTCAACAGACTCAGATGTAGACTCAGATGATGAGCCAGAGCCAGACTCAGAAGTAGCTGATGAGGTATTTTCTGATTGTTCTAAAACTCAACTTATAACTGCTCTTAACATGGTTATTGAGAAGCATCTCAAAGTATTAAGCAAACAAAAACTTTTAAAAGAAAAACTTAATACTCTGAGTGATCAGAAAAGTCACTTTCAAGGTCTGTATCAGCAAACTCTTGACAGAGTGAATGATCTTGAAAAAGGATGCGTTGTTTGTTACAAACCTAGTGATGAGCAGGAAATGGCTCTTCAACAGTTTGTGCATCTCAATCTTGGAAAGAGCAAGGCTGCTAATTTGGTTTATATTGTCATGAGACATCGTGGAGAAGGAGTTGGCTATGAATATGCTAGAACATATTCAAAGCTAAAAACCTTTGCCAAAAGAGTTGGAAAATCTTTGGTTTACTATGTAGTACCCCAAAGTGAAGAAGTAAAGAACTTTGGTGCTTTGAGTGATGAGACTGTTGACCTAAAAGATTATGAAGCTGATGACTCGGAGGAACCAAGTTCCTCAGGTTCTGGAAAGAGAAGCTTAGAATTTAGAGGTTGTTCAGAGTCTGAGAATATTAAATCAGATGATCTGAATACTTCAAAATCTGATGTGTTGGAACAAAATTGATTTAAAAATGTTTGCCCCTAAATCTATTTAGGTTTTGATGATAACAAAGTATTAATATACAATTGGAAGGACTAAAAATTTATTTTAAGTGTGCAGAACTTAGCTTCAGACAAGCTCTGAAGAAAGCTCAGAAGACAAGTCCTCAGAAGTTCACAAGAACTCAGAAGATAAGAATCTTCAGAAATTACTTACATCAGAGGATGAAGACATCATAACTTCTATAGTCTGAAGTGAATCATCTCTGAGGTATATTTTGAATGGCGTGAAGATTCGAATTTGAAGGTCAACTCTCTTACCTATGAAGAAAAGGACCTCTCAACCTTGATCAGAACAACTACTTACCTTTTGTCTGTCCACAATGGAGAACGTGGGTTATCAGACTTATTAGCTGAATAAGGAAAGTCTTCTCTGCACATGGTCAAAGTTACTGAAACTCTTACTCTGTTTTGGAAACGACCAAACTGCATCATGACAAGTTGCTTGAAGACAAAAGGATATCTTCATCAACGGTCATTTTGCAACGACTCTTTATCAATCCTATATATACTAGAAGAATCAGTTGCAAAATGATTAACTATCATTACTCGCGCTCGAACAAATTCTGATTTGCGAATACAAGCTCTGAACCTCTGAACTAGTGTTTTTAACTCTTAGTCCAAATACTTTGTAATCACTGAATTTGTTTATTAAGGTTCTTTTAGGAGCAGTTGTACTCATTCATCAACTTTATTATCTCTGTTATTTGAGAAGTCTTAAGCTTGTGTGCTTAAGTGAGAAGTCTTAAGCTTGTGTGCTTGAGCATAGCTGTGAAGTCTCTTGCTTGTGTGCTTGAGCATTTGTAATCTTGTGTGATTATAGTGAAATCCCTTGGAAGTGCAAGGGGACTGGACTACTCTCGTTTTGTGAGAGGAACCAGTATAAATTGCTTGTGTGATTTCTCTCTCTCTTATCTTGTTATATTGTGTTATTAATCCGCTGCTGTTATAGTTGAGTTAAGAACTTTGAAAAAGTTTTAACTTGGCTAAAACACAATTCAACCCCCCCTTCTTGTGTTTTCACACCTTCAATTGGTATCTAGAGCTCTGGTCTGTTACTTACACTTAACAGTGAGACAGTAAAGATCTTGTGAAAACAATATGTCTGGAGGAGACGATAGTACTAGAACTACTGGTGAAGCCAGTGGTGGTGGTGGCCCTAGAAATGCTTGTGGTTTTGATTACTTGAGTAATGAATCACATGAACATAGTGGTAATAGAAAAGCCCCTATATTCAATGGTGATGCATCATTATTTGTGTGGTGGAAGGAAAGACTGTATAGCAATATTACTGCTATTGATCATGAGTTGTGGGATTTGGTTGAGCTGGGAGTAACTTTTGAAAACTTAAATGAACATGGAAGGTTGTCCATTGAGCACAGAAAGTTACTCTTACCAGCTAACCTAAAAACCTACTGATCAGTGCATTTTGGCACATATTTTATGGCTTTGTACTTTGACATATTGGAAGCTTTTCTAGATTAATATTAACTTTTTACCATGTTTCTAAACTTTGGGTCATAATTGAGCTCTAATGTATTTCGTTGATTAATTTTCGGATTTAATTGCATATTGATCCTGCTCACTCTACAGGTCATAACTTGAGATACAAGTATCGGATTGAAGTGTGAGAATATGCGTTAGAAAGCTAAGAGAAAGAGCTACAACTTTTATGTTGAGGTCAGAAGCCAGTTCGGAGCGCAAACGAGTCATTTATTTACGTTTTTATTCCAGACTTATAATAGTAATTAATATTGGGTTAAACATTGTTTTTCGGCCCGATTCTTTAAGAGCCCAATTTTTCTATGTAATATAAATAGCAAAACACAGCCTAGGTCAGACAATTCTGATTCACGCAAAATAGAAAAGAAGGGCTGCTTTGCTCTCATGGAAGCCTAAAAACCCTAGGTTGATTCATGGGTATACGGGAACATCGTTCATGACTTCTTGAGGTTCAATTCTTAATAGTAATTCAGTTTATTTATTTATTGTCTTCTCTTATCAATTCATGCTCTTTATTTATTTATGAGACGACCAAGGTTAACTACCTTGTTACTACTTTTCTTAATTAAAACTTATTTTGATCACGAAACGACAGTGATCAACCTGAAACCACTATGTACACTAGATGTAGGAGTCGAGTGCTTTATCACCATTCAAACGTTGTCTGTAATAGGATGACCATAAAGTCTGTTGATGGGTACTCCACGAATCATGCTGAGGGACATGAGTGATCTAGATGGAATTTGTCCCTCCTACATAACAGGAGAAATGTCTATGGGCCCAATATTGAACTAGACAAGGGTGACATGTTGTGCCTTGTGTTCAATATAGACATGAGGGCAAAAGGGTAATTATACACACAATCATTATCACAGAAAGGTTTCGTCAGATCACATGGCATTCTCGTCACTTGGGTAGCAGTGATGTGTTGCTAGATACCGCTCACTGTTTATATTGTTAAATATGTGATTTAATATTATTGCCAACGTTACGAGAACCTATAGGGTCACACACAAAGGATAGATAGATGAGAGAAATAAATAAGTAAGAATTATTTATAAAATAATAAGTAGGACTTATTTATAAAATAATAAGTAGTACTTATTAGTAATTAAATAATTAAGTATGACTTATTATTTAATTTATGGAAATAGAGAAATGCGGTCCACCGTAAGGTACGGTGTATTTAAGTGCTTGACTTGATGGTCACACAAGTGGTTCTATAAATATAACCTTTGTGGTGAAGTCTCAAATAGCTTAACCTAATTCACAAAGTTAAAAACTTAGCTGCCGCTCTCTAAACCCTATTCTCTCTGAATCTCCGTTGGAAATGGCTAGCACCGGTCATCGGAGAAGTTCTGTTCGTGTGGACTGAGTAGAGACATCGCCATTTTGCTTTGTTCGTGATCAGAAACTATTTCTGCTTCAAAGGATCTGCCCTTCGAGAGGTAAACATCCTTAAAGTGTTTAAGTTTGTGTTTGATTTGTGATTAATGATTTAATCAAGATCCGTTCATCGGGATTGTTCCGCTAAGAGGATTAATTTTTTTTTGACAAGCCCCTCTTTAAATCCTAACACATAGCAAATCCGTCCTCAGAGTACGGCGAGCATATCTGCTTCCCTTCAGCGGGCAGATGAGCTTCCAAGTTAGCCGGGCCAGTTCCATTGTCCTCGACGACAGTATAAAGCTTCGGATCATGGGCGGTAAGCGTTGAAGCGATGCCCCTTGGCTCGGGCGCAACCCAAGGCAGGTTTGGACCTATGATAGTGTCGACCAGCTTATGCTTCGACGACGCATGGCTCTCCGGAATCCTCTATGTGTCTGACATTCTGAAAACCTGAAAAGAAGCGAAAATAAAGTGAATTCGACAATTATCAAATCCACCTTTTCACCGCAATTCAAGTGAAAGGGCGCACGTTAGGGTGAGGAAGCTGTCCCCGACCAAAAGCCCTTATCAAATGGCAAAAAACACATCAAAACAAAGGCAACAGAGAGAGCCATCTAACGAGGTTAAAAACGGGGAGAAGCTCCTCGACATACACTGGCGACACTTTTCGACGTTGAAACGGGGAGAAGCTCCCCAACAAAAAGTTTCTGCAAACTCATTCTTCTACCAAATTTCTCAAGGAAATAACGGGGAGAAGGTCCCCGACATTGAGTTTCCAAAAACTCAAATAAATTTCGAGAAGGTGAAAACGGGGAGAAGCTCCCCGACACAGAGTTCTGCAAACTCAATTTCTACTACCATAAACGGGGAGAAATAACGATTCAATTCTCCCCGACATAACGTTAGTTGTAACGAGGAGAGGAAACAACGTTTCTCTCCCCGACACAAAACACATAGAATTCCCAGAAAGTTTATCATGTTCTTCATCGTTACAACCATGGTGTTCTTCACCATTTCCCCAGAAATGCAACATGTTCATACACATTCATACATTGTTCATCATTAGAAAGGCACATAAATACTAAAATCACGCCAAAACCCAAAACCCAAAGCATGTGAACCAGAACAACACAAACAAACGGGTACAAAAGGGAAAGATCTACTTGAATCCAACATGAATACCCAAAACCACAACAACTAAAACACACTTATACAGTACAATTTACCAACTAGCAAAACCATCAACACATGATGGCGCTGGGTAGTTCGAAACCCAAAATAGCAAAATCTAATGCCAACATGAACATGCTTTAAAACGAAATCAAGGTGAACAGTGTAACACCCAAACCCCTTAACGCGAATTTATTGAATATAAATAAATAAATCACTTAAGAAAATCTAGGCGTCACATGTTATAATACAAAATCACGGCATAATTAAAATCATGCTAGCACAACGGAAATTAAAAGTAAATATTTAACAAAGTGCATATCATACAGTATCCAAATTGTTCACATAATATCCCTAAGCTCTAGGCCATATCAACAACAAGGATATTATGTTTACAACAAAAAGAAAGGATTAGCAAGGTCAAATATGCCATCACGGGCTTAATACAATTCAATCGAATAACCCGACCCGGTAAATACCTAATCAGAGCAATTCTATACAACCCAGTCAAAAAGATATACAAAATATATCTAAGGAGTGGTTTAAGCTAAACTCCTCACCAAAAAGCGCACTACCACGAGCACAAGCAACCCTCTAACTCTGATCGGGATCCTCAACCTGAGAATCTGAACCCCCAACGGTCCAGCACATAACACAAAGCATGAGAGTTAGATCACATAATCAAAATACAAGTGCAAGTAAAATGATACTTAAACACTTCTTCAATAACATAAGCATACCTCACAATTATACATATATATATATATATATATATATATATATATATATATATATATATATATATATATATATATATATATATATATATATATATATATATATATATATATATATATATATATATATATCCACATCTATAATCCAATTAGAAGTTCTTAAACACATAATCAAATACCCAAACAATTAATTATCAATTACCACAATTAGCCAAACGTATGTCACATATCATTTATCATAAAATGCACACATAGCCTAATGCGACTCTAATGCTTCAACTTCATGAATGTCACCCTAGACATTTCTAATGCATGTGGTACCATCTTCTTTATTAGAGTATCTCACCTCTAATATCCTTCTTTATCGGATAAATATAATCCGATATACTTCTTTATTGGAATATCCAATATCCTATTTAATTCATGAATGCATGAGTGTCTTGAAAAGTTTGCTCGAGGGAGACAAAGCCAAACGAAGGATGTCGACGGAGTAACTTGAAAAGTTTGCTCGAGGGTCAAAAAATTGTAATAAATTAGTTTATTTAATTCTTTCATTTTAGGAGGCCATAACTATACTACCTTAGTTTATTTTATGTATGTGATGCATGAGATGAATGTTTTAATTATATATGTTTTGAATATTTTATATAATTGTTAAACATATATTTACATGAGTGTCATGTAAATTGAAACACGTTTTGTATGAGATACAAAATACGGTGAGATTAAATTTAATTAAAACGCCTTAAAAGAAATATTAAGTTGAAAGCTTTCCAACATTTAGCACCTGTTGGGTTTTTGTATGTTGGCTACATTTTGCAAAAACATCTTTTAGCCAAGTGTTGAGACATATGTGCTTACGCCAAGTGTTGCGACAGATGTAACAACACTTGTATGTCTGAATGTTCGCGCCAGCTAGCGTTTTATTTTCAACTCAATCTTTCGAAGATTTGATTGAAGAATTGTTTCGTGGTTTCTTACTCAACAAGGCGCACGTGATCAATGTGTTTCATAAGGCAGCTGAACCCTAGTTCTATTTTCTAAAGGAATAAAATAACTTTTAGAAAATATAATATTTGTTTCAAAAATATATCTTGTGAAGATTGCTGCAGAAAATATAAAAGATTTATTTCAAATAAATCTTTGTGCTTCCAGAAGATTAGAAGATTTAATTTTAAAATATATTTACAACAAATATATTTATGGGAGTAATATTTGATGCAAATAAAGATTTGGTAAAAATATATATTTTGCATCTAGAAGATTTATAGGAGCTGAAGCATTATGAAAAGCCCACGAGGCTCTGCTATTTAAAGGGTGCTGCTAACCCTTATTATTAACCGAAACTTGAAGCTAAAATAGAATATCAAAGATGTAGTCTTTTAAGGGTTTCGTGTCTTTAAGCCACTCTCTAGGAGAGTTAGTGTAAAGTGAACCACTCGGGTTGTGAGATGGTCACTATGTCCTCACTCAGAAACCTGTAGGTAATGAGTTGAGAATTGTACTTGGAGGAAGCTTTTAAGCAACTCCAAATTGTGAACTTAGTCGTTGGCTAGGTGGTGATGTTATTGAAGTGTGTCGACTTCATCTTTGTCAAGGAGAGTGTCTCCATTCTGTTGTTATTGAAATCCTTACTGGTTGTAAGGTTGAGGGGAGTGAGACGGGGTCTCATATCTAGGAGTTCCTAGGTAGAAGTTGCATTGGGTAGGGATTAAGTGAGGAGTTGTAAACGGGGGAGTTTAGCTCCGAATTAATACTGCTGATAGTGAATTTCCTCCTGGATTGGTATCCCCCAGATTAGGCTGTTAGGCTGAACTGGGTTAACAATTATGTGTGTCGTTTATGCTTTTCAGTATATGTTTTTAATGCTCTGTTTTATTGTTCTTACTACTAAGACAAGTGTTGCGACAAGTGTCTGCACATCGTGGACAACACTTGTCTACTGTGTACCAGAATTTCAATTGGTATCAGAGCAGGCATCCTGTTCTGTATCTGGGTGAGATCCTAGGGAAGATACTTTTTGGTTATGAACAAGTAAGGAATACTGAAAAGCTGTTTGGACTTGAAGAAGTTCATATTTGTTTGAATGGTCCCTAGAAGTGGGGGATGGACTATTCATGGCAAGGTGTGTAGCTTTGGTGTTGAGCTGCTGTATGGTTTGATTTATTTTCAAACCTATGTTAACCTGTTGCACCTGAAGTGTGGAGTTTGTGCAAAGGTCATTATGGTGTGCCTGAAGTTTGTTGAGGAGTTTTCTGGTTTGAATTCCGCTGCATACATATATGATGGGAAAACACCTGGTGGTTTTGAGTGTGCTACACTCTGTTCTCCTCTAGTGAGGTTCAACTAACTTGTTGGAGATGCTAACGATACTTGAGGGTGATCTCAAGTCCACTCATAAAGGCACTCATACATGAGTTTGTTGAAGAGAGATCTGAAGGTAGTTATGAGCAATTTATTTTTGCTTCCAATCCTACAAGCCAACCTCCAGTGGCTTTGATAAAGGATCTCTTATTATGGTACCTGAGAAGGGGACTGATGTGCTCCCAGATGTTGGTACATCTGACCTGCAGATTATGCAGAATCGTGTTGGATGACAGTTGGGCATGTAAGGTGCTTGGAATTATGCATAGAAGTGCTCAAGTTGTATGGTCAGAAGAAGCTTATCTGCCTATGTGAATCAGAATGTGGAGGTTCTGATCTTTCTTTAATAGTATGCTCTAGCAATGCATGACTATTGATTCCACTAGTAGTGGATGTAAGGGTAGCAAAATATTGTTAGATACTGAGGTCTGATAATTGTCTTTGGTTATCTACTGCAAGTCACTCGAGAAAAGGGCTGATAATCAGAATCTTAGTCAAGCTTTTAAGCAAACTAAGAAGTTTTGGAGTTTGTGAGTGACTTCACACCTATTAAGCATGACATCTTGCCTATTCAAAAGGTCATGATACAGAGTGTGGTTCTGCAAGGAAAGTGATCAAGATGTGTCCTTGTTAAGTAAAAGGGTTAGAGTGTTGTTCAAACATGTGTGGATGATCTGGTATTGAAGGTTAATCAACTACTGATGGTTGATCCTCTTGTGTCCCCCTGCTGTTGTTAATTGTGACTTTGGTGCTTCCACTAAGGCCACAAGTGATTGTGTTGGTGAAACTCTCAAGGAAACTATCCCTGAGACAAATGTTGTACCAAGTGTAGGTACATTTGTGGCACCTGCAACTGCCACATATTTTGATACATCTGCAGCACCTGAAACTATAATAGATCATAATGTTTCAGATATTTCTTACCAAATGAATACTACTAAGAAAGAGAATACTACAAAAGTAATTATGACTGGTAATAATTCTGCTGATCACTGTGTTGTGAACTCTCAATCTGATGAGAGTATGAAGATTGTGTCTAAAAATCTTGAGGATAGTTAGCCTGTTGGTGATCTTGCAGCTCATGCTCTGATTAGTAGAGTGCTAGTCTTTGTCGTGATGTTTGTGGATGTGTTATGCTATGAATCTAGTCATCCCGATCTAATATGTTCTTTTGTGAGAATTTATATCTGTCTGTCAATGTGCTATGTGGGCTCGGTGAACCCAATTACGCTGCTGCATGCCTCTGGTGTGTGTTTTTGTTGAAGTGAAAGAAGGTATGTCTTGTATCTCTCTCTCCATTGTTTGGTGCATGCTAATCAAGGGAAATATGATTTAAATTCTTCGGCAAATGTTAATTCTGCTGTTGATGCTTCTACTAAGGTCAATAGTTACTGTATTGATGAGTATATCAAGGAAACTGTTCTTGAGACTAATGTTGTGCCAGATGTTTATACATTTGTGGCACCTGATACTGGTGTAGGCAAGAATGATCAAGATAATCCTGACCAGGTGGATACTACTGAGCAAGAAAGAATTCCAGTAGTAGTAAGGACTGATAATAACTCTGGTAATAATGTTATGGGTTATTCTAAATCTGATGAGAGTATTAGGTCTTTGTTTGCTGATAAAGAACCTTCTGTTGACAAAAGTGTGGGTGATGATCCTGATGTTGTCATTGTGAATGACATAGTGGCTGGTAACAAGTCACTAGATAAGACACCTAGTGCTAATGTTGTAGGAAGAATCAGAAGTAGGGCTGGTAAAAATGTGACAACTGTCAATACACTTGTCCAGAAATCTAAATCATGAAAGGTGACAAGATTTGTTAGGAAGAAACCTTTTTATGGTCCACCAAGGACAAAGAGTAATAATGTATTTGTTACTGGGGAGAAGAAAAAGAGTCTGAAAAGAAAGAACCCCCTTCTAGTAAATCAGACTTTGAAAGGGAGACAAGTGTAGCTACATTTGGTGACACATTCAGAAGAAGTGTGAAAGGAATGAAGGTCTGATGAGAACAGTGTCTGATCTAGGTGACTGTTTTGATAAGCTGGTAAGGGGATTTGTAGTGAATATTGGTGACAATTGTGATGATCCTAAAAACCCTGAGTATAGGCAGGTTTGTGTGAGAGGCAAGTGTGTTCATCTCTCTCCCTCCATAATTAACAAATTTTTTGGAAGAAGTGATGAGGAAGTAGCTGAGCTGGAAGTCACAGATAATGAAATTTGTAGAACAATTTGCTGCTGTTAATTGGGTTCCTACCACTCATTCCAGTAATGTAGCCAAAGAATTGGCTAGGTTCATTTATGTTGTTGGAACTAAGGCCAGGTTTGATTATGGTGCTTATGTCTTTTATGCCACTTTAGAACATGCTAAATCTTTTGCTTTACAACTACCCATAGCATTTCCTACTTTACTGTGTGGTATTGTTCTTGACCAACATCCAAATATTCTTGTGGACACTGATGTCCCTTGTAAAAGAAAAGGAAAGCTGAATATTGAGCAAAGGCTGCTTGCAGGGACAAATGTTGCAGCAGGTGTTGGTACATCTGTCCAGCAAAAGCTGGTGCTCTCACTAGGCAGCAAATGATAACTGACTTAAATGAGTCTAGTAGAGCTCTCAAGAAACTGAAGACTGTGATGATCCTTTGAGTAAAGAATTCATGAAGGTTTTTTTTTTACACGGGTTGATGTGTTGAATTTTCACTTGCTGTGATTAATAAGTTTTTAGGCAGGAGTGGAGAACCTGAAGCTGAGCATGCTAAGTCTTTGGCTGTGAAGATGCCAACAACATTTCCCACTGTGCTTTGTAGTATTATTCTTGATCAGCATCCAAGTATTTTGATCAGCTCTGATGTTGTCTGTAAGAGGGAATCTCCTCTCACATTGCACTATAGACTAGTTGAAGGGACAAATGTCTCCCATAATGTTGCAACATCTGGCACGAAAAGTTCTGGGTTCATGACCAGGAAATAGATGATTGCTGATTTGATGAGACCTATCCAAGTTGGAAATCTTGGTCGAAAAAAGTATGTCTTTTTAGTTGTTGATGATTCCTTCATATTTACTTGGGTAAATTTTATTAAAGAAAAATCAAATACTTTTCATGTCTTCAAAGACCTTTGTCAACGCCTCCAAAGAGAGAATGAGGGTGTAATTGTCAGGATCAGAAGTGACCATCGGAAGGAATTTGAAAATGCTAAATTCTCTAACTTCTGCTCCTCTGAAGGAATTAGTCATGAGTTCTCATCTACCCTCTCTGAGCTTTGGAAGGGGAGAAAACCAAATGTTAATTATTTCTATGTCCTTGGGAGTAAATGCTACATCTTGGCTAATAGAGAACAAAGACGAAAAGATAAATCTCAAAAGTGATGGTAGGAATGGTGATCCTTTTGTTGTTGTCAATAAATCTCATACTATGACATGTTTGTATCTTGAACCTATCAAAACCCCTAATGTCGAATCAAATGTTGTTACCCATGTTAAAGGTTTTGTCAGTTCAAATTTTGTGGGTAGTGTTGGAACATCTGTCAGATGTACCTCTCAAACTGTCAATCTAGTATGAATGTTGCTGTTGTTGATGACATTGTTGTTGAAATTGTGCATATGTCATCATCCAAGGTTGTTGGTTCTGACACTTTGTCATCCCTCACTAAAGTTGTCGTTGAGTCCCCCAAAGGAACCTAACATAAGTCTAATGTCATATCGGATGTTGAAACATCCTGGACCAACCCGTTAGTGTTGTTGAAACCTGTTCTGCAATCCTTCAAACTGATGCTTATATGGTTCTGAGAGTCCTCAATCTAATGAGGTTGAAGATCAACTAATGGTGGTTTGGAGTATTGATGTTTTGAATGTGGTAGAAGAAACTGATCTTGATGATCTTCCACTTGACCATAGTTGTTGCTCAAAGTGTGACTAAAAAGAGAACTAGCATGGTACGATTGTTTGGATGTGCATTCTGCTGAGAAGTATTATATGTGTTCAGATGTGTTATGATCAGATGCGATAATGCTCAGATATATGATGATCAAAGGTGATTACTACTATGGTAAGTGACTGTTTCAGACCTGTTTCTGAAACCTCTAGTTTGATGTTATTTTGTGATGACAATATATCTATTGTTGAAGATGCTTTTGGTATATGTCTCTTGAGATTGGAACTGAATAATACTCATCTGTGTTGAATAACTTGTCTGTTCTGGTACGAGATGTTGTAACATCTGTCTCAACATCGTGTTATCTCAAGTGTTCCAATATTGTGTACAACATCTGTCACCAAAATGCCAGAATGTGGTTGACTATGAGCCAAATATTGAGGATGTTGTTCTGGGCATCATGTCACTTGACAGGAAGAAAGTTGACATATCTTCTGTCCTAACATTGTTTTCTCTGCCGGTTGGTACATGTTGTTTCCAAGAACAATGTTCTCTCATGCTCTTGTCATGTTGTGGAAACAAGGGGAAAAAGTCTATTTTATGAGTGTTGACTATGGAGTTTGATGTGGTGGATATGATATGGTTCCTCCATTTCTGATTTATATATGATGAACCATGTATCCCATGGTGTTATGTTTGGTTGTAGTAGCTCTGTGCACTATGTGGTTGATGTGATGAAGATAGTATAGGTTTATGCCTTGTTACTTATGATCTTCATGCTATACTGTTGGAGTTTGGTCATGGTATTGTGGATGAAAGCGCGCATGTTCTCTTTCCACTACTTTTGTTCTCCGTATCTTTTGTGGGCTAGGCCATGGATTTCTAGCACCTCTGTGTGCATTATGGTCTGTATTGTGTGCACTCTGAAGCGTTTGTCTGCTACTCTATGTTCTGACATGTATGATGTTTGTCAAAATTATGACTAAAAAGAGGGAGTAGTGTGTGTGTGGACAAATGTGTGGACCGATGTTCTTACATTTGGTGAAGTTGTTGTTCTTATGCTTCTATGCTCGTATTGATGTTCTTATGCTTCTATGCTCGTATTGAGGGGGAGTGTGAGTTATCTATATATGCATGTGTTGAGGGGGAGTAATGCTATTCAGGAGGAGGAGTAGTGTGTGACTAGCATGATAATGTGTTCTGATAGCTTATGCTCTGATAGTGTGCTTGATGGTTGTGGGAGTGCTATGTTCCTGATGTGTGATGTCATGCCTGATATCTAGACGTCCTGATCTGATGTGTGAGAATTTATTTTTCTCAATATGTGGGAGTTTATTTCTCCCTATGTGGTTCTTTTGTGAGAGTTTATTTCTCTCTGTTATATAACTTGCACTTCTGATACTGCTATGGTACCTCTATGCCTCTGTTCTTTTGTTTAATGCACACTGACTTTATTTGTCATAATTTGTGGCTAAAAAGGGGGAGTAGTGATCTATGTAAGATCTATGTGCGTGATGTGTGGACAGATGTGTTAATCTTCTAGGCCTATGTCTGAGCGGAGTAAATGTTACCTTCAGCTCCGTGTGATGTGCATGCAAGAATTCCAAAAAGCATTTAAATTTGTAGCATAGGGCATGATCATAATCATAGTCATAGAAATATGGATGATTCATCGTGCTTAGTCATAATCATAGAAATATGGATGACTTTTATGCTTAGGATCACAATCATAGAAATATGGGTGATCTCGGTCACAGTCATAGCAATATGGGTGACTTAGTTAGTTACAGTCATAGAAATATGGGTAACTTGTACATGCTTATTTATGAATGCACACATGTGTGTCTACAACAACCATTAAGTGTTGATCACTCTGATTGAATGCTTCTGCTATTACCAGGATGTTGTAGTTCCTATGGTTGACTACATTGTATGTTTGTGCTCTATCATGCACAAATTCAGGGGGAGTGGTAGTATGAATAAGTGACAAGTGTGATGCCAGATGCTGAGACATCTTGGCTTTATTCTCTGGTGGCTGGGAATTTATTTTTCCTAGTTCTATGTTTGTGGGAATTTATTTTTCCCTGGTGATCTTTTGTTGAATGGATGTACTCTGATTATAGGAGTTTATTTCTTCTATCTTTGAAACCACTATGAGAGTTTATTTCTCTCTATCTACTCTGTAAGGCTATATGTGTTTATTCCTGCTATTGCATGTCTCTGATGCTACTTACCTCTCTTGGAAGTAGTCTTACTATGTGTTACTTTCTTTCCTAGTTGTGTGATCATGTTGACTCGAAGGAAAGGTAATACTGTATCTCTCTATATACTGGTCTAATATTGTTTTAGCCAAAATTTTCCAAAGGGGGAGATTGTTGGGTTTTTGTATGTTGGCTACATTTTGCAAAAACATCTTTTAGCCAAGTGTTGAGACATATGTGCTTACGCCAAGTGTTGCGACAGATGTAACAACACTTGTATGTCTGATTGTTCGCGCCAGCTAGCGTTTTTATTTTCTACTCAATCTTTCGAAGATTTGATTGAAGAATTGTTTCGTGGTTTCTTACTCAACAAGGCGCACGTGATCAATGTGTTTCATAAGGCAGCTGAACCCTAGTTCTATTTTCTAAAGGAATAAAATAACTTTTAGAAAATATAATATTTGTTTCAAAAATATATCTTGTGAAGATTGCTGCAGAAAATATAAAAGATTTATTTCAAATAAATCTTTGTGCTTCCAGAAGATTAGAAGAATTAATTTTAAAATATATTTACAACAAATATATTTATGGGAGGAATATTTGATGTAAATAAAGATTTGGTAAAAATATATATTTTGCATCTAGAAGATTTATTGGAGCTGAAGCATTATGAAAAGCCCACGAGGCTCTGCTATTTAAAGGGTGCTGCTAACCCTTATTATTAACCGTGTTGGATATTTGAATTGGCTTAATTTTGCTAAAACAAATATACTAACAAGATGTTGGAAAACATGTTACAACATCCTTTTTATTCAAGGAAATCTCGCGCATTTATGAGAGCATCTGCTATTTATGGAAATCCACTTAAAGAGCACGCTCAATGGAGATTTGATCTGATCAGGAGCTTTAAGGATAAGACAAACTTAATGGAATAGCTGGATGACTTATCCTATCACATAAAGTCCTTTAAACACTTTTGGAAAGTCTTGATATATCCTTAATGAAGATTGAAAAAGTATCAGATCATCCTTTATGATTCTCAAGGAGCGTCTGAGCATTTGTGAAGAAAGAGGAGCGTGCCTAATCATTATATATACGAAGACCAAGCTCAAGAATAGATATCTCATTGAAAAATATTAGTTCACATATTGAGTCTTTGTTAAGTTTTTTTTATTGTTTGATTGTAATTCTTGCTTGTGGATTCTATAACACGAGTTAAGAAGTAAGTTTGTTATTTTAAGGTTACTCCTAAGCTTTGAAGTACGGAGTTTACCGTGCGTGATTCACTTGAAGCTTTTAAGCAAAAGTGAAGTGTTGTCTTGGCAAGTTGTCGCCACATCATTCTTAACATTGTATAATCAACACAGGTTGTGTTGTGTGAGTGGAAGTGAGATGGGATCTCATGTCTAGGAGTTCCTAGGCAGAAGTTGCATGAGTAGTGTCGAGGTTATAAGACGTAAACCAGGGGTTTGCTGGAGGTCTTAGTGTAAGGCGTAAATCCTAGGGTTTGCTGGAGGTCTTAGTAACTAGAGCTATTAGTGGATTTCCTTCCTGGATTGGTATCCCCCAGAGTAGGCAGTTGGCTGAACTGGGTTAACAATTACTTGTGTCATTTATTTATTTTCTGTCAGTTTTTATATGTTATATAAGATGTGCCAACAAAAGAAACAACATTAATCATAAAGTAGTTGTTGGGACATCTTAGACAACATCATTCTAGTGATACCAGAATTTCAATTGGCATCAGAGCAGGCACCCTGTTCTGTTATTTTGGGTGAGCTCCAGGGAGAGTACTTTCTGGTACAATGGATAAAGAAGGAGGGTCAGTGTCTAAACCCCCCTTACTGACAGGTCCTGAGAACTATGATTATTGGAAATCTAAAATGGAGGCTTTCATAAAATCAATTGACAGCAGGACATGGAAGGCTGTGTTACGTGGATGGGAACCACCAATGGTTCTTGACAAAGATGGCAATAAAACTGATGTCAAGAAGCCAAATGATGAATGGACTAAAGATGAGGATGATCTGGCACTTGGCAACTCCAAAGCCTTGTATGCTATTTTTAATGGTGTGGATGCAAACATGTTCAGGCTTGTTAAGAGATGTATTACTGCTAAGCATGCCTGGGAAGTTCTGAGAAAAGCTCATGAAGGAACATCAAAAGTTAAGCTATCTAAACTTCAGATGCTCAAAACCAATTTTGAGAATCTCAGAATGAAGGAGGAAGAAACCATTCATGACTTTCAGATGAATGTGCTTGATTTTGCAAATTCGTTTGATGCACTTGGAAAACCTATCTCAGATGAGGAGCTAGTTGGAAAAATACTCAGATCTTTGCCTAAAAGATTTGATATGAAGGTGACAGCTATTGAGGAAGCTCATGATCTTTCAAGTCTAAATTTAGATGAACTCATAGGATCACTTCAGACCTATGAAATTGGCCTAAACAGGAGAAATGAAAAGAAAGATAAGAATCTAGCCTTTGCTTCAAAAAGTGCTGCTGATGACTTACAAATTGAATCTGAAGGTGAAGAAAGCTTAGCTGAATCTATGGCTATGCTTGGAAGACAGTTCAACAAGTTGATGAAGAAAGTGGATCAAAGGCACAAGCCAAATGGTCGACTCAACAACAACAAACAGTCCAGCTTTCAGAAAAAAACAAATGAAGATGAAAGAGGAATGAAATGCCATGAATGTGAAGGTTTTGGACATATCAGACCTGAATGTCCAACCTTTCTAAAAAGGCAAAAGAAAAGTCTTGTGGTTTCATGGTCTGATACAGATTCAGAGGAGGAAGAATCTGCCAAGTTTGTTAATGCTTTAACAGGAGTTTGTGTATCTGACTCAGAATCATGTGATGAGGAGGTAACTTATGAGGAACTAGCTGCTACTTATAAAGATCTTCATACTAGAAGTATAGAAGTTTGCAAAGCATTAGAGAAACAAAAGAAGATCAATGGTAAACTACAAGCTGAGAAAAATGACTTACTCATAAACATTGATAATCTCAATGCTAAGGTTGAAGATCAGAGTAGTCAAATTCAACAGCTGGAAATGGAGAAGTCTAACCTCCTGTGTAAAGTTGCTGAACAGAATGAAGAAGTAACCAAATTAAATGCTGATTTAGATCAAGTCACTAAAGTGGCTAAAATGATGACCAAAGGTACTGATGCCTTTGAGGAAATGTTACAGAGACAAAACTATGGGAAACCGAAGCCTATTGGTTTTGAACATGAAAGAGTAAAGCAGCAGATGAAGTTCAACAATGCTACTATACATACTCCAATCAACAGCACGTTTGTGTCAGGAGGATTGTCGCAACATCTGATGGGACATTCTATGCCCAGGTTCTATAACTGGACATGTCATCATTGTGGCAGGAAAGGACACATTAGGCCTTTCTGCTATAGGCTGCACGGATATCCAAGGAGAGTTCATCAAGAATTCTATACTCCTGTCTTTCCTAATGTTACGACAAGACAGGAATGGAGAGAAAAGAAGAAGATCACAGGTCTAATAGCTCATACATCCTTGAGAGCTTCTTCAAGAGAAACCTGGTACTTTGATAGTGGTTGTTCTAGACACATGACAGGTGTTGAACATTATCTTGAAGACTTGAAGTCATATGCTACCAGTTTTGTGACCTTTGGAGATGGAGCCAAAGGAGAGATCAAGGGAGTTGGTAAACTTGCAAACCATGGCTTACCAAAGCTTGATAATGTGCTGCTTGTAAAAGGGCTTAAAGCTAATCTAATCAGCATAAGCCAACTTTGTGATCAAGGCATGAAAGTTAACTTCACAAAAGCTGAATGCCTAGTTACAAACGAGCAAGGAGAGCTGTTGATGAAAGGAGTAAGGTCTAGAGACAACTGTTATCTCTGGATTCCTAAAGAAGAAGATGTATCCACATGTCTTATTAGCAAAGAAGATGAGGTAAAATTGTGGCATCAAAAACTTGGCCACCTACATCTCAAAGGCATGAAAAAGGCAATAGCTAAAGAGGCAATCAGAGGACTTCCAAAGCTCAAAATAGAGGAAGGGAGTATATGTGGAGAATGTCAAATAGGAAAGCAGACAAAGATGTCGCATCCAAAGTTGCAACATCTTACCACAACAAGGGTACTAGAATTATTGCACATAGACCTGATGGGGCCAATGCAAGTGGAGAGCCTTGGAGGAAAAAGGTACGCGTTTGTCATGGTAGATGACTTTTCAAGGTTCACATGGATTGAATTTCTAAAAGACAAATCTGAAAGTTTTGATGCATTCAAAGAACTTTGTCTTCAACTCCAAAGAGAAAAGAACTCTGCTATTGTTAGGATACGAAGTGATCATGGTAAAGAGTTTGAGAATGCAAGCTTTCTTGAATTCTGCATCTCTGAAGGAATCAAGCATGAATTTTCAGCTCCAATCACACCTCAACAAAATGGTGTTGTTGAGAGGAAGAACAGGACAATACAAGAGTCAGCCAGAGTGATGTTGCATGCAAAACATCTTCCATATCAATTCTGGGCTGAGGCTATGCATACTGCTTGTTATATTCACAATCGTGTCACACTCAGAACTGGAACTTCTACTACACTATATGAACTGTGGAAAGGCAGAAAACCAACTGTCAAACACTTTCATGTGTTTGGAAGTAAGTGCTATATTGTATCTGATAGAGAGCACAGAAGAAAAATGGATCCTAAAAGTGAAGAAGGATTGTTTCTTGGATACTCAACAAACAGCAGGGCCTACAGAGTTTACAACCAGAGAACTAAGGTAATAGTAGAATCTATCAATGTTGTGATAGATGATATGACATCTGCTAAAACATCTGATACTGAAGATGATGTTGCAACAACTTTGCCAACATCTGAAGAAGCTGTAGCAGAGAAGGAATCAGATTCAGATGATGAATCAACCATTCCTACACCTCGCCCTGTGAGTAAAGTTCCTTCAATAATACAGAAGAATCATCCTAAGGATCTCATCATAGGAAATCCTAACCAGGGAATTGCTACAAGAAGGACAAATGAAGTGGTTACTAATTCATGTTTTGTCTCAAAGGTTGAGCCTAAAAATGTAAAAGAGGCTCTCACTGATGAGTTCTGGATAGAAGCCATGCAAGATGAATTAACTCAGTTTAGAAGAAGTGACGTGTGGGATCTTGTTCCTAGACCCAATGGTGTTAATGTTATAGGCACAAAATGGGTGTTCAAGAACAAGTCAGATGAAAATGGTGTTGTAACAAGAAACAAGGCAAGATTAGTGGCTCAAGGGTACACTCAGGTTGAAGGACTTGATTTTGATGAAACATTTGTGCCTGTAGCAAGACTAGAATCTATTAGGCTACTCCTTGGTATAGCATGCATTTTCAAATTTAAGCTGTACCAAATGGATGTCAAAAGTGCCTTTCTTAATGGGTACTTACATGAAGAAGTTTATGTGGAGCAGCCAAAAGGTTTTGTAGATCCTGCTAATCCTGATCATGTGTACAAGCTGAAGAAGGCGCTCTATGGATTGAAACAAGCTCCAAGGGCTTGGTATGAAAGGCTGACAAATTTTCTTGTTAGTCAAGGATACAGAAAAGGAGGCCATGACAAAACCTTGTTTGTTAAAGAACAAGAAGAGAAGCTGATGATTGCCCAGATTTATGTTGATGACATAGTATTTGGTGGAATGTCTGAAAAGATGGTGCAACATTTTGTACAACAAATGCAATCAGAGTTTGAAATGAGTTTGGTAGGTGAGCTGACATATTTCCTTGGTCTGCAAGTAAAACAAATGGAAGACACCATATTTGTCTCTCAAAGCAAGTATGCGAAGAACATGATCAAAAAGTTTGGAATGGACACTGCAGCACACAAGAGAACACCAGCTGCTACTCATCTGAAGCTAACCAAAGATGAGAATGGCATTGATGTTGACCAAAGCCTATACAGGAGCATGATTGGCAGTCTCTTGTATCTTACAGCTAGTAGACCAGACATCACCTTTGCTGTTGGTGTTTGTGCAAGATATCAAGCCAAGCCAAAGATGAGTCATCTTGTGCAAGTCAAGAGGATTCTGAAGTATATAAAGGGCACCAGTGATTATGGGATTCTGTATTCCCAGACCAAGAACTCAACTTTGATAGGGTATTGTGATGCAGATTGGGCTGGAAGTGCTGATGATAGAAAGAGCACTTCAGGAGGATGCTTCTTTTTGGGTGATAATTTAATCTCATGGTTCAGCAAGAAGCAGAATTGTGTGTCTCTATCTACTGCAGAGGCTGAATACATTGCTGCAGGTAGCAGTTGTTCCCAGCTAATGTGGATGAAACAGATGCTGAAAGAATATAATGTCGACCAAGATGTCATGACATTATATTGTGACAACTTGAGTGCAATCAATATATCAAAGAATCCAGTTCAACACTCAAGAACCAAACACATAGACATCAGGCATCATTTCATCAGAGACCTTGTTGAAGAAAATTGTGTGGAACTCAAGCACATTGGTACAAGTGAACAGCTAGCTGACATTTTTACAAAGGCACTTGATGCTAATCAATTTGAATTTTTAAGGGGCAAATTGGGAATTTGCCTGCATGAAGAAGCATAGCAGTTACAGCAGTTGAGGCGTGCAAAAGGAAACCGTTTTCTCTCCCATCATTCAATGCACGCTAATTTAGGGAAATCATTACAAACTTCCCTTAAATGTGTCTGTACACGCAATCAATACACTTTCATTAAAAACCTAATTTCTGATCGTGAACCCTATTCAACTGCTTCTCATCACAACCTTCATCCATTCAACTTCTCAAACTTCAAAAACCTTCGCTCAAACATGTCTGAATCATCACAAACTACAAAGACTGGCCGTTCTACTCGATCAAAGGCGAAGATCGATTCCTCAAAGATCATTAAGGACGCCGTTCCTGTTACGACTGTTCGTGCTACCAAACCCAAAGCTCAAACAAATGTCGCTGAGAAGAAAGGAAAAGAGAAATCTGTTGAGAAAAAGGAAGAAATCATCAAAGTAAGTGATGCTATCTCTTCTTTGAGTAATAAATCTAGTAAAGGAAGTTCTAAAAGGAAAAGAAGGGATTACAAATCTAAGTTTTCTCTGTCTATGTCTGATTTGGTTTTTGATTCGAATGTTAACACATCTGAGAAAGCAACTGAAGTAAACCCCAAAACTGTGTCTGATGTTGTTGAAACAATCGTGTCAACCGGTGATAACCCTAGTCTAGAAAAATTGGGGTCTGAAGCTGAAAAGAGAGATCTTAATTCTATGCCTGTTGAAACTGAGACGGAAGACACTCCTACAGAGGTTGAAACGGAAGCTGCTAATGAATCACCAACAATTGCTGAGATGATGGCTGAAAAATCAACCCCTGTTGTTACTGAAGAGGTTGTCATGCAAGATGTTGAGACATCCTTGAATGAGAATGAAGATGCTGAAACTGTTGAGAAAGAACCTGTGAAAGCTGCTGCTGAAAAAGATGTTGAGACAACTGACACAACATCTGAGTCCACAGATGAAGAAACTGGAACTGCTGATGAGGATACTTCTGATAATGAAGGGGACACTCAGTCTGAAGAAAGCAACCAGTCCATACCCACAGAAGAACCTGAGGTTGAAGCTGACAAATCTGTAGAACCTGAGAAAGAAAAAGAGAAAGATGTTGTTGATGTTGATGATTATGTCACCACCAAGACTGCTGAACAATCAACTGGTGGGATAACAAAGAGATTGAGAAGCTGTACAGGGAAGGCTGTGGCCACTGCAAGCAAGACTCCTGCACCAAGAGTGAAAACAAAAGGTGTTGGACCTGTAAAAGGTTGGAGCAAAGTTTTCTCCCCTCCCAGCAAGAAGAAGGAAACACTGAAGAGAAAGAAGGAGTCATCTAGTGACTCAGACTATGATGTTGCTGAAGATGTTGTTAACATCTCCTCTGCCAACCCTAAGAAGACTACTGTGAAGAAGGCTCCACAAGGTATTGAAGAAGCCCCCTGTGATAACATTTCCTTCCATCGTGCTGCCTTTGCACTGAGATGGGACTACATTTACCAAAGGAGATTGGCTGTTGAAAGGGAACTGACCAAAGATGCTCTCAAATGTCAAGACATCTTTGACTACATCAAGGAAGCTGGTCTGATGAAGACAGTCTGTGACTTCAGTCCCTGTTATGAGCTGCTTGTAAAAGAATTTCTGGTGAACATCCCTGAAGAATGTGATAACCCACTGAGCAAGGACTACCACAAAGTTTTTGTCAGAGGTAAATGTATCAATTTTTCTCCTATTGTGATTAATAACTACTTAGGAAGACCTATAGAACCTAAGGCTGAATTAGAGGTTGCTAATGATGTTGTGAGTGCTGAGATAACTGGTGGTAAGGTTAAGGTCTGGCCCACGAAGAAGCTGATACCCACTAGTAAACTGAATGTCAAATATGCCATCCTCAATAGGATAGGGTCAACAAATTGGGTACCAACTAAGCATGCAACCAATGTTGCTACAAACCTGGGTAGATTTATATATGCTGTAGGAACCAAGTTTGACTATGACTATGGAACCTTCATTTTTGATCAAACCATTAAGCATATTAGATCAACAGCTGTGAAAATGCCAATAGCATTTCCCTCGTTGTTATGTGGAATTATCTTGGCCCAGTATCCAGACATTAAGGCTGTGACTGACACTCCCAAGAAAAGGGAATCTGGTTTTACTTTTCATCATAAGCTCTTTGGTAATCACAATGTTACTGATCATGTTGGGACATCTGCTGCTGGAGCTGGTGTTATGACCAAAAGGGAGATTATTGCTGGTTTGAAGGTTCAATGTCAGGACATTGATAAACAGCAGGCTGAGCTTGAGGAAAGGAAGAAAGTGTTTTTAAAGATGATTGAAGGATTGGAAGCTGATGAAATACCTGTCAAAGCTAGTGCAAATGTGGCTGCTACAGGTGATCAAAACAATGCAGATGAGGATGAAGGTTATGCTACTGCTACAGATGAGGATGAAGCCTCTGACAGTAGTGATGATGAATGATTCTGTAATCTGTTTAATATTTTACTGAACTTTGTTATTTGTTTTGTGGGTTGTTTGTGCCCTGGATTTTAGCACCTTCTGAGTGCATGGTCTGTACTTTTAATTCTGCACTTTGGATACTTAACTTTCCTGTTTTGGCACATTTTGTGGCTAAAAAGGGGGAGTAGTACTTTGGTTTGTTTTGTTTCTGCTACATGTTGTTGTGTCTTTTGTTATGACATGTTTTAAGTAGCAGTAAGCAAGTATTCAGGGGGAGTATTTTTTTTACCCTGAGATGGTGCACAAGCTGATGAAGTCAGGGGGAGTTTGCTACTGAATGGATGCTGCCCTGATTGGACGAACATGTGCTAGAAGATGTGCTCCCATATGTCACAACACCTTTGATGACATATGATATATGTTTTGCTCTGATACCACGTTTTATTGTGCTCGAGGCTTTTTGATGATAACTCCGCTGCTGCTGCCTCTGATGCATATATTTTTCACCTATGTGAAATTTTGTTTAAATGATGCTCTAACATTCCTTCTTTTGTGTGACCATGGTGATTTGAAGGATTGCGCCTTTTTTTATCTCTCAAGGGTAATGGCCTGAAATTGTTTTAGCCAAAAATTGCCAAAGGGGGAGATTGTTGGATATTTGAATTGGCTTAATTTTGCTAAAACAAATATACTAACAAGATGTTGGAAAACATGTTACAACATCCTTTTTATTCAAGGAAATCTCGCGCATTTATGAGAGCATCTGCTATTTATGGAAATCCACTTAAAGAGCACGCTCAATGGAGATTTGATCTGATCAGGAGCTTTAAGGATAAGACAAACTTAATGGAATAGCTGGATGACTTATCCTATCACATAAAGTCCTTTAAACACTTTTGGAAAGTCTTGATATATCCTTAATGAAGATTGAAAAAGTATCAGATCATCCTTTATGATTCTCAAGGAGCGTCTGAGCATTTGTGAAGAAAGAGGAGCGTGCCTAATCATTATATATACGAAGACCAAGCTCAAGAATAGATATCTCATTGAAAAATATTAGTTCACATATTGAGTCTTTGTTAAGTTTTTTTTATTGTTTGATTGTAATTCTTGCTTGTGGATTCTATAACACGAGTTAAGAAGTAAGTTTGTTATTTTAAGGTTACTCCTAAGCTTTGAAGTACGGAGTTTACCGTGTGTGATTCACTTGAAGCTTTTAAGCAAAAGTGAAGTGTTGTCTTGGCAAGTTGTCGCCACATCATTCTTAACATTGTATAATCAACACAGGTTGTGTTGTGTGAGTGGAAGTGAGATGGGATCTCATGTCTAGGAGTTCCTAGGCAGAAGTTGCATGAGTAGTGTCGAGGTTATAAGACGTAAACCAGGGGTTTGCTGGAGGTCTTAGTGTAAGGCGTAAATCCTAGGGTTTGCTGGAGGTCTTAGTAACTAGAGCTATTAGTGGATTTCCTTCCTGGATTGGTATCCCCCAGAGTAGGCAGTTGGCTGAACTGGGTTAACAATTACTTGTGTCATTTATTTATTTTCTGTCAGTTTTTATATGTTATATAAGATGTGCCAACAAAAGAAACAACATTAATCATAAAGTAGTTGTTGGGACATCTTAGACAACATCATTCTAGTGATACCAGAATTTCAAACCGAAACTTGAAGCTAAAATAGAATATCAAAGATGTAGTCTTTTAAGGGTTTCGTGTCTTTAAGCCACTCTCTAGGAGAGTTGGTGTAAAGTGAACCACTCGGGTTGTGAGATGGTCACTATGTCCTCACTCAGAAACCTGTAGGTAATGAGTTGAGAATTGTACTTGGATGAAGCTTTTAAGCAACTCCAAATTGTGAACTTAGTCGTTGGCTAGGTGGTGATGTTATTGAAGTGTGTCGACTTCATCTTTGTCAAGGAGAGTGTCTCCATTCTGTTGTTATTGAAATCCTTACTGGTTGTAAGGTTGAGGGGAGTGAGACGGGGTATCATATCTAGGAGTTCCTAGGTAGAAGTTGCATTGGGTAGGGATTAAGTGAGGAGTTGTAAACGAGGGAGTTTAGCTCCGAATTAATACTGCTGATAGTGAATTTCCTCCTGGATTGGTATCCCCCAGATTAGGCTGTTAGGCTGAACTGGGTTAACAATTATGTGTGTCGTTTATGCTTTTCAGTTTATGTTTTTAATGCTCTGTTTTATTGTTCTTACTGCTAAGACAAGTGTTGCGACAAGTGTCTGCACATCGTGGACAACACTTGTCTACTGTGTACCAGAATTTCAGCACCCTTCAAGATCAATATCGATCAATGTAGGTTTTGCCAACATAAAGTGCATTGTCTATATTGATAAGTTGCGGTGAGGTAACCAGCTTACCCGATTGCTATTCATTGGGTCTAACTTAACTAAAAGAAATATAATATGATTATATGATTTTAGAAGCAAGTGTTGGGTTACTCCATATGATGGATTAAAATAAGTGTTATTCACCCAACGGAAAGTATATGAGAGTTGTATGAGATACAATTGGAAAGGAGTTTCCTACCTAAAATAACTATGTTTTGTGTATTCAGTCCAACGCTGACTTAGAACATAGTAAAATATGGATCTCATTCCCACTAGAAAATCTTCCAACGGGATTTTCCGAAACAAATGTCGAGGGTCATTTGGTTTGAGTAAAATAGTGGGAGCATATTTAATTAAAGACCTAGTTAAATATGTTTTAATCATGATACAAATATTCTTATTTTCGTAGTTAGATATATTTGGCATATATTTTATATTTTACTGTAAAATGTCCTTACGAAGGATAAATAGTTCAGAAAGGAGTTTCTGAATTGGTACATGTATTGAGAATTGTTCTCTCAAATATGAGAAAAACTACTAATGATTTTGAAAGAGTTAAAGTTGAAGAAAGAAGTAAGACTTCTTCATAGACCTTGTTATAGAAAGTTAAATTATCCACTTTTATTTTAGGTATATGATACCAGTTGTTAATTTCATATTTGTTGAAATATGAAGTTGTTTTAAAGAAGTGAAAATTTGACCATAGATAAAGTCAACCTACGTTTAGAATGAAATAGTTTCATTGATCGTAGAAGTTGAGTTTGACATGGAACCAAATAATTGTTAATATGTTTCATTTAATAATAGAAACATTGGACCTAAACCTTGTATTGACAAGAAAAAGGACTGCTTGTTTGAATAATAGACAAGTGTTGTTTCATTATCCAAATAATGTTTTCTATTCTATTGTTCTAATTGAGTAATGGAATTGAGTTCCATCAACTTGATAACCTTATCTACAACAATGATAAATAAGGATCAAATCAGATTTGAACCTTGTAAATTAGTGGCAATTAATATTGTTTAGTACTAATAGGTGAGACACACATTTCCATACTCCATGGATAGGAATTTTTGGACTCATTTGATTTATATCATTTGAAGGATGTGAGTTCCACTTTTGAAAATAGTTCGGTATGTCAATTACCAACTAAGGCAAAGTGACATTTGATCTATTTGAAATATATACATATGAGATGTATATGAAATCAACAGCTTGATCAGCTTGTAGCACCTTAATTAACTCTATCAATACCAAAGGTAGCAACAACTTTATTTCATTTTTAGTTTGAAGATGAGGAGGAGGATAATGATGAGGAGAAGTATGAGTAAGATTAAGATTTGGAACAGGCACCAACAACAGCCTTTTAGGATGGCGTAGGAGGGTGGAGGAGGTGGTGTTATTGGGTAATAATTTGGACAGGGGGATGATGATGATGGTGGTGGTTGTGGTGTTAGTCTCTTTTCACCACCGCTTGGTTGTGGTGGTAGTGGTTGATGATGGCTCATTCTCTGTTTTGCCCTTGGTATGCTTGCTTTTCGGGCGTTTTGGCTATTAGGAATTGTGAGAGTACTACAGAAAAAGGCAACTTTGATTCTCACAAGGGTGTCTGTCTCACAATTGGCTATTAGGATTTGGCTATTAGAATCAAAGTTTCGGGGTTTGTTTTGGTTGAGTGGGGGAGTGATTGCTCTTTGTTGTTTTTCTTCTGGTCTTGTTTTGTCTTGGGGAGAGAAAAAGGCAAGAGATACAACCAAGCATCCCTAATGCAATGTCACCCTAGACATATCACACTATATATGCAATGTCACCCGTATCCAGATGAAGAAGGATATCGCACTATATATGCAATATCACCCTAGACATATCTAATGCATGTGGTACCGTTTCGTCTTTATTAGAGTATCTCACCTCTAATATTCGTCTTTATCGGATAAATATAATCCGATATCCGTCTTTATTGGAATATCCAATATACAACAACAATTCATGAATGCATGTATATGTTTTTCATGAATTCATTCACATTTATTTAGCATAAAGCTCATCATTTACTATGTGGAACACTATCCAACATACTTCATCATTAAGATTAACAAAACCTTAATATTCTTCATTTACAACTTCATACATGATTAACAATCATTAACGATTAGCAATGAGCATTATAAGCATCAACAAGCATCAACAATCATGTAAGAATACCATTAAACCATGTTACAAGTGTCTAATTACACTTACAAACATCAACAAAAGTTGCAGTCTCAGTTGTAACACCCTTAATTTTTACCCTTTAATTTTATTTGTAAAATGTCTCTTTAATAAAAATGCAGCGGAAACAAACTCATAAACAAAACTAATTTGTCCGAAAGATTCAAATTACTAAGGTAAACACCACGGTTCAATTTAAAAATTCGTAAAGCAATAAAACAAGTAAAATAAAATTTAGAGTTCCCCCATAGGACTTCCTAGCAGAGCGACTCAATTATTGAAAACGCAAAAGGAAGACAGCTCCTAATGCCATCTCCGGACTCTCAGCTAAGCATCATTGTTTACCTGAAAACCTATGATTGCACATTGTAGGGGCGAACCAGAAAATGGGTGAGTAACAACGTCACACAATTAACTGAATTCTATAGTAATATAAGACATAGCCAAACACATAGTGACAACAAGCAACATATTATCCTTTTGGAGGACTGAGTACTCACACAACACAACTCTTAGATACCACACTCAACAAGCTAATACACACGCGCTACCAACGATTCATCAACTTCATTGTTACATCATTACTACACCATTATAAATATATAATTCGATAACCATTATGACATCTTTGCTACCTCATGGCTACCTCATAATAATAATTATATATACGACATCATTTTGATATCTTTACTACCTCATGGCTACCTCATAATAATAATAATATATACGACATCATTACGACATCTTTACTACCTCATGACTACATCATAATAATAATAGTAATAATAATAATAATAATACTTCAACAACATTATAATCATAATATTATAATTCAACATCGTTATTAATAATATATCTCAACACTTATTAATAACCAACTACAACAACATGACTAAAACGACACTGCTACTAATAACGAACAACGATTTAAGGAGAAAAACTCTATTTATAGTTTTTCAGCTGGGTTTTGGGTTTTTCGCCCATCCATCGCACCCATCGTGGCCACGATGGCGTGTATTTTCACCTCATCGTGGCCACGATGGATCATATCGTGGTGCGATGGAAGATTTCCTCAGATCTTCTGCGTGCTTTTCAAGTCGTTATCGTGCCACGATGGCAAGCCATCGTGGTACGATGGAAAAGATATTCTTGATTTTTCCTTCGTCTTTCATCGTGCCACGCTGGATCTCATCGTGGCTACGATGGACTGCGTTGTTTATTATGTTTTTGCCCTTTTTTGATGTTTTTTCCACTTTTCTTGTTTCTGAGCCAAGTTTCTTCGCTTTTTCGACTATTTGCTTGCTTCTGGACTTCAATTATTATTAAAATTATATTATTTTACTACTAAAAATATCATTTAATTGCTGGCATCAAAATGCAAAAGTAAATTTTATTCCACTATGTTATGCGGACTTGAGTTGTTGTCTTTGTCTAGGACCAATAATTTTATATAGGAATAACATGTTGACTTGAGTTTCTAGATTTGGTAGGAAGATAAAAAATTTGCTGTCTCATGAATTGTGACACAAAGTTAAAAGCAATGTGTATGTAAACTATCCATATATAGTACGTGAAATGGAGAGATACTCTTTTTGACACAAAAGTATCTACTGTTGATTCTTTTTCGTGCTGTTGTGGAGAGGATCAACTTTTTCTTTCTTGCGGTGGTGTGCATGATGTGGTCTTGTTAAAATAAAATTGAGATAAAATTGTTTAATCAAATTTAATGCCTTCAAATAGGTATTAGATTTAATCATTATTGTACATATATAATTTAATCGGATATTACATAATTGCCTCTGATGTGGTATATTTAAAGAAGAGGAAAATATCAGTTAGTAATTCAAATGTGTATATAAATTATATATGCCAATTAATTCACCAAAAAAATGTATACAAATGTCAGTTTTTTTTTTTTAATAAAAAATGAGTGCTTACTTGTGCAAATTAATTTGGTTTTATTTTTATCTCAACTAACAATGTTGTGAATGTGCAATTGATCAATTTCTTTTTTTACAATTTACTTTTTTAACCTATTAATTGTTGATGTTTTATCTTTGTTACACAGTGGCTGGAAATTATAATCTAATGAACGAAATAAATCCTAAATTTGAACATCTCAATTTGTGTCAACTAGAATTAGAAACGGTGAAAAACTTAAAAAAAATAACATTTCTAGCTTTATATATTACAATTATTACAAGAAGTAAACCTGTCTTCTTCCTTCTCATTACTAATCGCCACAATATTTGATCAAAAGACCAACTATTATTATTATAACTGGTAAAAAAAGGAGTCATAATACAAACCAAGAGTACTAGGTAGAAGTACTCAAAAGCAAAATAAAAAGCTAAAAACATGAACAACACTTGTAGAAAGAAAAAAAAAAGGAAAAAAAAAAAAGAGAAACAAACACACTATTCAGGACCAAATCAGCAGCTTGATCAGCTTGTAGCACCTTAATTAACTCTATCAATACCAAAGGTAGCAACAACTTTATTTCATTTTTAGTTTGAAGATGAGGAG
Source organism: Trifolium pratense (assembly GCF_020283565.1). Classification (NCBI taxonomy): domain Eukaryota; kingdom Viridiplantae; phylum Streptophyta; class Magnoliopsida; order Fabales; family Fabaceae; genus Trifolium; species Trifolium pratense. The sequence continues at coordinate 30,514,494 of NC_060063.1, forward strand.
GAGGATAATGATGAGGAGAAGTATGAGTAAGATTAAGATTTGGAACAGGCACCAACAACAGCCTTTTAGGATGGCGTAGGAGGGTGGAGGAGGTGGTGTTATTGGGTAATAATTTGGACAGGGGGATGATGATGATGGTGGTGGTTGTGGTGTTAGTCTCTTTTCACCACCGCTTGGTTGTGGTGGTAGTGGTTGATGATGGCTCATTCTCTGTTTTGCCCTTGGTATGCTTGCTTTTCGGGCGTTTTGGCTATTAGGAATTGTGAGAGTACTACAGAAAAAGGCAACTTTGATTCTCACAAGGGTGTCTGTCTCACAATTGGCTATTAGGATTTGGCTATTAGAATCAAAGTTTCGGGGTTTGTTTTGGTTGAGTGGGGGAGTGATTGCTCTTTGTTGTTTTTCTTCTGGTCTTGTTTTGTCTTGGGGAGAGAAAAAGGCAAGAGATACAACCAAGCATCCCTAATGCAATGTCACCCTAGACATATCACACTATATATGCAATGTCACCCGTATCCAGATGAAGAAGGATATCGCACTATATATGCAATGTCACCCTAGACATATCTAATGCATGTGGTACCGTTTCGTCTTTATTAGAGTATCTCACCTCTAATATTCGTCTTTATCGGATAAATATAATCCGATATCCGTCTTTATTGGAATATCCAATATACAACAACAATTCATGAATGCATGTATATGTTTTTCATGAATTCACTCACATTTATTTAGCATAAAGCTCATCATTTACTATGTGGAACACTATCCAACATACTTCATCATTAAGATTAACAAAACCTTAATATTCTTCATTTACAACTTCATACATGATTAACAATCATTAACGATTAGCAATGAGCATTATAAGCATCAACAAGCATCAACAATCATGTAAGAATACCATTAAACCATGTTACAAGTGTCTAATTACACTTACAAACATCAACAAAAGTTGCAGTCTCAGTTGTAACACCCTTAATTTTTACCCTTTAATTTTATTTGTAAAATGTCTCTTTAATAAAAATGCAGCGGAAACAAACTCATAAACAAAACTAATTTGTCCGAAAGATTCAAATTACTAAGGTAAACACCACGGTTCAATTTAAAAATTCGTAAAGCAATAAAACAACTAAAATAAAATTTAGAGTTCCCCCATAGGACTTCCTAGCAGAGCGACTCAATTATTGAAAACGCAAAAGGAAGACAGCTCCTAATGCCATCTCCGGACTCTCAGCTAAGCATCATTGTTTACCTGAAAACCTATGATTGCACATTGTAGGGGCGAACCAGAAAATGGGTGAGTAACAACGTCACACAATTAACTGAATTCTATAGTAATATAAGACATAGCCAAACACATAGTGACAACAAGCAACATATTATCCTTTTGGAGGACTGAGTACTCACACAACACAACTCTTAGATACCACACTCAACAAGCTAATACACACGCGCTACCAACGATTCATCAACTTCATTGTTACATCATTACTACACCATTATAAATATATAATTCGATAACCATTATGACATCTTTGCTACCTCATGGCTACCTCATAATAATAATTATATATACGACATCATTTTGATATCTTTACTACCTCATGGCTACCTCATAATAATAATAATATATACGACATCATTACGACATCTTTACTACCTCATGACTACATCATAATAATAATAGTAATAATAATAATAATAATAATACTTCAACAACATTATAATCATAATATTATAATTCAACATCGTTATTAATAATATATCTCAACACTTATTAATAACCAACTACAACAACATGACTAAAACGACACTGCTACTAATAACGAACAACGATTTAAGGAGAAAAACTCTATTTATAGTTTTTCAGCTGGGTTTTGGGTTTTTCGCCCATCCATCGCACCCATCGTGGCCACGATGGCGTGTATTTTCACCTCATCGTGGCCACGATGGATCATATCGTGGTGCGATGGAAGATTTCCTCAGATCTTCTGCGTGCTTTTCAAGTCGTTATCGTGCCACGATGGCAAGCCATCGTGGTACGATGGAAAAGATATTCTTGATTTTTCCTTCGTCTTTCATCGTGCCACGCTGGATCTCATCGTGGCTACGATGGACTGCGTTGTTTATTATGTTTTTGCCCTTTTTTGATGTTTTTTCCACTTTTCTTGTTTCTGAGCCAAGTTTCTTCGCTTTTTCGACTATTTGCTTGCTTCTGGACTTCAATTATTATTAAAATTATATTATTTTACTACTAAAAATATCATTTAATTGGCTGGCATCAAAATGCAAAAGTAAATTTTATTCCACTATGTTATGCGGACTTGAGTTGTTGTCTTTGTCTAGGACCAATAATTTTATATAGGAATAACATGTTGACTTGAGTTTCTAGATTTGGTAGGAAGATAAAAATTTTGCTGTCTCATGAATTGTGACACAAAGTTAAAAGCAATGTGTATGTAAACTATCCATATATAGTACGTGAAATGGAGAGATACTCTTTTTGACACAAAAGTATCTACTGTTGATTCTTTTTCGTGCTGTTGTGGAGAGGATCAACTTTTTCTTTCTTGCGGTGGTGTGCATGATGTGGTCTTGTTAAAATAAAATTGAGATAAAATTGTTTAATCAAATTTAATGCCTTCAAATAGGTATTAGATTTAATCATTATTGTACATATATAATTTAATCTGATATTACATAATTGCCTCTGATGTGGTATATTTAAAGAAGAGGAAAATATCAGTTAGTAATTCAAATGTGTATATAAATTATATATGCCAATTAATTCACCAAAAAAATGTATACAAATGTCAGTTTTTTTTTTTTAATAAAAAATGAGTGCTTACTTGTGCAAATTAATTTGGTTTTATTTTTATCTCAACTAACAATGTTGTGAATGTGCAATTGATCAATTTCTTTTTTTACAATTTACTTTTTTAACCTATTAATTGTTGATGTTTTATCTTTGTTACACAGTGGCTGGAAATTATAATCTAATGAACGAAATAAATCCTAAATTTGAACATCTCAATTTGTGTCAACTAGAATTAGAAACGGTGAAAAACTTAAAAAAAATAACATTTCTAGCTTTATATATTACAATTATTACAAGAAGTAAACCTGTCTTCTTCCTTCTCATTACTAATCGCCACAATATTTGATCAAAAGACCAACTATTATTATTATAACTGGTAAAAAAAGGAGTCATAATACAAACCAAGAGTACTAGGTAGAAGTACTCAAAAGCAAAATAAAAAGCTAAAAACATGAACAACACTTGTAGAAAGAAAAAAAAAAGGAAAAAAAAAAAAGAGAAACAAACACACTATTCAGGACCAAATCAGCAGCTTGATCAGCTTGTAGCACCTTAATTAACTCTATCAATACCAAAGGTAGCAACAACTTTATTTCATTTTTAGTTTGAAGATGAGGAGGAGGATAATGATGAGGAGAAGTATGAGTAAGATTAAGATTTGGAACAGGCACCAACAACAGCCTTTTAGGATGGCGTAGGAGGGTGGAGGAGGTGGTGTTATTGGGTAATAATTTGGACAGGGGGATGATGATGATGGTGGTGGTTGTGGTGTTAGTCTCTTTTCACCACCGCTTGGTTGTGGTGGTAGTGGTTGATGATGGCTCATTCTCTGTTTTGCCCTTGGTATGCTTGCTTTTCGGGCGTTTTGGCTATTAGGAATTGTGAGAGTACTACAGAAAAAGGCAACTTTGATTCTCACAAGGGTGTCTGTCTCACAATTGGCTATTAGGATTTGGCTATTAGAATCAAAGTTTCGGGGTTTGTTTTGGTTGAGTGGGGGAGTGATTGCTCTTTGTTGTTTTTCTTCTGGTCTTGTTTTGTCTTGGGGAGAGAAAAAGGCAAGAGATACAACCAAGCATCCCTAATGCAATGTCACCCTAGACATATCACACTATATATGCAATGTCACCCGTATCCAGATGAAGAAGGATATCGCACTATATATGCAATGTCACCCTAGACATATCTAATGCATGTGGTACCGTTTCGTCTTTATTAGAGTATCTCACCTCTAATATTCGTCTTTATCGGATAAATATAATCCGATATCCGTCTTTATTGGAATATCCAATATACAACAACAATTCATGAATGCATGTATATGTTTTTCATGAATTCACTCACATTTATTTAGCATAAAGCTCATCATTTACTATGTGGAACACTATCCAACATACTTCATCATTAAGATTAACAAAACCTTAATATTCTTCATTTACAACTTCATACATGATTAACAATCATTAACGATTAGCAATGAGCATTATAAGCATCAACAAGCATCAACAATCATGTAAGAATACCATTAAACCATGTTACAAGTGTCTAATTACACTTACAAACATCAACAAAAGTTGCAGTCTCAGTTGTAACACCCTTAATTTTTACCCTTTAATTTTATTTGTAAAATGTCTCTTTAATAAAAATGCAGCGGAAACAAACTCATAAACAAAACTAATTTGTCCGAAAGATTCAAATTACTAAGGTAAACACCACGGTTCAATTTAAAAATTCGTAAAGCAATAAAACAACTAAAATAAAATTTAGAGTTCCCCCATAGGACTTCCTAGCAGAGCGACTCAATTATTGAAAACGCAAAAGGAAGACAGCTCCTAATGCCATCTCCGGACTCTCAGCTAAGCATCATTGTTTACCTGAAAACCTATGATTGCACATTGTAGGGGCGAACCAGAAAATGGGTGAGTAACAACGTCACACAATTAACTGAATTCTATAGTAATATAAGACATAGCCAAACACATAGTGACAACAAGCAACATATTATCCTTTTGGAGGACTGAGTACTCACACAACACAACTCTTAGATACCACACTCAACAAGCTAATACACACGCGCTACCAACGATTCATCAACTTCATTGTTACATCATTACTACACCATTATAAATATATAATTCGATAACCATTATGACATCTTTGCTACCTCATGGCTACCTCATAATAATAATTATATATACGACATCATTTTGATATCTTTACTACCTCATGGCTACCTCATAATAATAATAATATATACGACATCATTACGACATCTTTACTACCTCATGACTACATCATAATAATAATAGTAATAATAATAATAATAATAATACTTCAACAACATTATAATCATAATATTATAATTCAACATCGTTATTAATAATATATCTCAACACTTATTAATAACCAACTACAACAACATGACTAAAACGACACTGCTACTAATAACGAACAACGATTTAAGGAGAAAAACTCTATTTATAGTTTTTCAGCTGGGTTTTGGGTTTTTCGCCCATCCATCGCACCCATCGTGGCCACGATGGCGTGTATTTTCACCTCATCGTGGCCACGATGGATCATATCGTGGTGCGATGGAAGATTTCCTCAGATCTTCTGCGTGCTTTTCAAGTCGTTATCGTGCCACGATGGCAAGCCATCGTGGTACGATGGAAAAGATATTCTTGATTTTTCCTTCGTCTTTCATCGTGCCACGCTGGATCTCATCGTGGCTACGATGGACTGCGTTGTTTATTATGTTTTTGCCCTTTTTTGATGTTTTTTCCACTTTTCTTGTTTCTGAGCCAAGTTTCTTCGCTTTTTCGACTATTTGCTTGCTTCTGGACTTCAATTATTATTAAAATTATATTATTTTACTACTAAAAATATCATTTAATTGGCTGGCATCAAAATGCAAAAGTAAATTTTATTCCACTATGTTATGCGGACTTGAGTTGTTGTCTTTGTCTAGGACCAATAATTTTATATAGGAATAACATGTTGACTTGAGTTTCTAGATTTGGTAGGAAGATAAAAATTTTGCTGTCTCATGAATTGTGACACAAAGTTAAAAGCAATGTGTATGTAAACTATCCATATATAGTACGTGAAATGGAGAGATACTCTTTTTGACACAAAAGTATCTACTGTTGATTCTTTTTCGTGCTGTTGTGGAGAGGATCAACTTTTTCTTTCTTGCGGTGGTGTGCATGATGTGGTCTTGTTAAAATAAAATTGAGATAAAATTGTTTAATCAAATTTAATGCCTTCAAATAGGTATTAGATTTAATCATTATTGTACATATATAATTTAATCTGATATTACATAATTGCCTCTGATGTGGTATATTTAAAGAAGAGGAAAATATCAGTTAGTAATTCAAATGTGTATATAAATTATATATGCCAATTAATTCACCAAAAAAATGTATACAAATGTCAGTTTTTTTTTTTAATAAAAAATGAGTGCTTACTTGTGCAAATTAATTTGGTTTTATTTTTATCTCAACTAACAATGTTGTGAATGTGCAATTGATCAATTTCTTTTTTTACAATTTACTTTTTTAACCTATTAATTGTTGATGTTTTATCTTTGTTACACAGTGGCTGGAAATTATAATCTAATGAACGAAATAAATCCTAAATTTGAACATCTCAATTTGTGTCAACTAGAATTAGAAACGGTGAAAAACTTAAAAAAAATAACATTTCTAGCTTTATATATTACAATTATTACAAGAAGTAAACCTGTCTTCTTCCTTCTCATTACTAATCGCCACAATATTTGATCAAAAGACCAACTATTATTATTATAACTGGTAAAAAAAGGAGTCATAATACAAACCAAGAGTACTAGGTAGAAGTACTCAAAAGCAAAATAAAAAGCTAAAAACATGAACAACACTTGTAGAAAGAAAAAAAAAAGGAAAAAAAAAAAAGAGAAACAAACACACTATTCAGGACCAAATCAGCAGCTTGATCAGCTTGTAGCACCTTAATTAACTCTATCAATACCAAAGGTAGCAACAACTTTATTTCATTTTTAGTTTGAAGATGAGGAGGAGGATAATGATGAGGAGAAGTATGAGTAAGATTAAGATTTGGAACAGGCACCAACAACAGCCTTTTAGGATGGCGTAGGAGGGTGGAGGAGGTGGTGTTATTGGGTAATAATTTGGACAGGGGGATGATGATGATGGTGGTGGTTGTGGTGTTAGTCTCTTTTCACCACCGCTTGGTTGTGGTGGTAGTGGTTGATGATGGCTCATTCTCTGTTTTGCCCTTGGTATGCTTGCTTTTCGGGCGTTTTGGCTATTAGGAATTGTGAGAGTACTACAGAAAAAGGCAACTTTGATTCTCACAAGGGTGTCTGTCTCACAATTGGCTATTAGGATTTGGCTATTAGAATCAAAGTTTCGGGGTTTGTTTTGGTTGAGTGGGGGAGTGATTGCTCTTTGTTGTTTTTCTTCTGGTCTTGTTTTGTCTTGGGGAGAGAAAAAGGCAAGAGATACAACCAAGCATCCCTAATGCAATGTCACCCTAGACATATCACACTATATATGCAATGTCACCCGTATCCAGATGAAGAAGGATATCGCACTATATATGCAATGTCACCCTAGACATATCTAATGCATGTGGTACCGTTTCGTCTTTATTAGAGTATCTCACCTCTAATATTCGTCTTTATCGGATAAATATAATCCGATATCCGTCTTTATTGGAATATCCAATATACAACAACAATTCATGAATGCATGTATATGTTTTTCATGAATTCACTCACATTTATTTAGCATAAAGCTCATCATTTACTATGTGGAACACTATCCAACATACTTCATCATTAAGATTAACAAAACCTTAATATTCTTCATTTACAACTTCATACATGATTAACAATCATTAACGATTAGCAATGAGCATTATAAGCATCAACAAGCATCAACAATCATGTAAGAATACCATTAAACCATGTTACAAGTGTCTAATTACACTTACAAACATCAACAAAAGTTGCAGTCTCAGTTGTAACACCCTTAATTTTTACCCTTTAATTTTATTTGTAAAATGTCTCTTTAATAAAAATGCAGCGGAAACAAACTCATAAACAAAACTAATTTGTCCGAAAGATTCAAATTACTAAGGTAAACACCACGGTTCAATTTAAAAATTCGTAAAGCAATAAAACAACTAAAATAAAATTTAGAGTTCCCCCATAGGACTTCCTAGCAGAGCGACTCAATTATTGAAAACGCAAAAGGAAGACAGCTCCTAATGCCATCTCCGGACTCTCAGCTAAGCATCATTGTTTACCTGAAAACCTATGATTGCACATTGTAGGGGCGAACCAGAAAATGGGTGAGTAACAACGTCACACAATTAACTGAATTCTATAGTAATATAAGACATAGCCAAACACATAGTGACAACAAGCAACATATTATCCTTTTGGAGGACTGAGTACTCACACAACACAACTCTTAGATACCACACTCAACAAGCTAATACACACGCGCTACCAACGATTCATCAACTTCATTGTTACATCATTACTACACCATTATAAATATATAATTCGATAACCATTATGACATCTTTGCTACCTCATGGCTACCTCATAATAATAATTATATATACGACATCATTTTGATATCTTTACTACCTCATGGCTACCTCATAATAATAATAATAATATATACGACATCTTTACTACCTCATGACTACATCATAATAATAATAGTAATAATAATAATAATAATAATAATACTTCAACAACATTATAATCATAATATTATAATTCAACATCGTTATTAATAATATATCTCAACACTTATTAATAACCAACTACAACAACATGACTAAAACGACACTGCTACTAATAACGAACAACGATTTAAGGAGAAAAACTCTATTTATAGTTTTTCAGCTGGGTTTTGGGTTTTTCGCCCATCCATCGCACCCATCGTGGCCACGATGGCGTGTATTTTCACCTCATCGTGGCCACGATGGATCATATCGTGGTGCGATGGAAGATTTCCTCAGATCTTCTGCGTGCTTTTCAAGTCGTTATCGTGCCACGATGGCAAGCCATCGTGGTACGATGGAAAAGATATTCTTGATTTTTCCTTCGTCTTTCATCGTGCCACGCTGGATCTCATCGTGGCTACGATGGACTGCGTTGTTTATTATGTTTTTGCCCTTTTTTGATGTTTTTTCCACTTTTCTTGTTTCTGAGCCAAGTTTCTTCGCTTTTTCGACTATTTGCTTGCTTCTGGACTTCAATTATTATTAAAATTATATTATTTTACTACTAAAAATATCATTTAATTGGCTGGCATCAAAATGCAAAAGTAAATTTTATTCCACTATGTTATGCGGACTTGAGTTGTTGTCTTTGTCTAGGACCAATAATTTTATATAGGAATAACATGTTGACTTGAGTTTCTAGATTTGGTAGGAAGATAAAAATTTTGCTGTCTCATGAATTGTGACACAAAGTTAAAAGCAATGTGTATGTAAACTATCCATATATAGTACGTGAAATGGAGAGATACTCTTTTTGACACAAAAGTATCTACTGTTGATTCTTTTTCGTGCTGTTGTGGAGAGGATCAACTTTTTCTTTCTTGCGGTGGTGTGCATGATGTGGTCTTGTTAAAATAAAATTGAGATAAAATTGTTTAATCAAATTTAATGCCTTCAAATAGGTATTAGATTTAATCATTATTGTACATATATAATTTAATCTGATATTACATAATTGCCTCTGATGTGGTATATTTAAAGAAGAGGAAAATATCAGTTAGTAATTCAAATGTGTATATAAATTATATATGCCAATTAATTCACCAAAAAAATGTATACAAATGTCAGTTTTTTTTTTTTAATAAAAAATGAGTGCTTACTTGTGCAAATTAATTTGGTTTTATTTTTATCTCAACTAACAATGTTGTGAATGTGCAATTGATCAATTTCTTTTTTTACAATTTACTTTTTTAACCTATTAATTGTTGATGTTTTATCTTTGTTACACAGTGGCTGGAAATTATAATCTAATGAACGAAATAAATCCTAAATTTGAACATCTCAATTTGTGTCAACTAGAATTAGAAACGGTGAAAAACTTAAAAAAAATAACATTTCTAGCTTTATATATTACAATTATTACAAGAAGTAAACCTGTCTTCTTCCTTCTCATTACTAATCGCCACAATATTTGATCAAAAGACCAACTATTATTATTATAACTGGTAAAAAAAGGAGTCATAATACAAACCAAGAGTACTAGGTAGAAGTACTCAAAAGCAAAATAAAAAGCTAAAAACATGAACAACACTTGTAGAAAGAAAAAAAAAAAGGAAAAAAAAAAAAAGAGAAACAAACACACTATTCAGGACCAAATCAGCAGCTTGATCAGCTTGTAGCACCTTAATTAACTCTATCAATACCAAAGGTAGCAACAACTTTATTTCATTTTTAGTTTGAAGATGAGGAGGAGGATAATGATGAGGAGAAGTATGAGTAAGATTAAGATTTGGAACAGGCACCAACAACAGCCTTTTAGGATGGCGTAGGAGGGTGGAGGAGGTGGTGTTATTGGGTAATAATTTGGACAGGGGGATGATGATGATGGTGGTGGTTGTGGTGTTAGTCTCTTTTCACCACCGCTTGGTTGTGGTGGTAGTGGTTGATGATGGCTCATTCTCTGTTTTGCCCTTGGTATGCTTGCTTTTCGGGCGTTTTGGCTATTAGGAATTGTGAGAGTACTACAGAAAAAGGCAACTTTGATTCTCACAAGGGTGTCTGTCTCACAATTGGCTATTAGGATTTGGCTATTAGAATCAAAGTTTCGGGGTTTGTTTTGGTTGAGTGGGGGAGTGATTGCTCTTTGTTGTTTTTCTTCTGGTCTTGTTTTGTCTTGGGGAGAGAAAAAGGCAAGAGATACAACCAAGCATCCCTAATGCAATGTCACCCTAGACATATCACACTATATATGCAATGTCACCCGTATCCAGATGAAGAAGGATATCGCACTATATATGCAATGTCACCCTAGACATATCTAATGCATGTGGTACCGTTTCGTCTTTATTAGAGTATCTCACCTCTAATATTCGTCTTTATCGGATAAATATAATCCGATATCCGTCTTTATTGGAATATCCAATATACAACAACAATTCATGAATGCATGTATATGTTTTTCATGAATTCACTCACATTTATTTAGCATAAAGCTCATCATTTACTCTCTGGGGGATACCAATCCAGGAATGAAGTCCACTATCAGCAGTATTACTTCGAAGCTAAACTCACCCGTTTACAACTTCTCACTTAATCACTACCCAATGACCCTTCTACCTAGGAACTCCTAGATATGAGACCCCGTCCCAATTCCCACCTTAGCAACACAGACAGCGCTGCTATTCAATTCAGACGATTACAATGATTGGAGACACACTCCTAAAAACTAGGATTCACTCTTGCTTAAAAGCTTGCGAGTAAACCACACAACACAATAGAACAATCTCCGTACTTCAAAGCTTAGGAGAAGTTCACACTTACAACTCAATAACACTCAGGTCCTAAGCTTGCATCAATGAGACACAAGATAGGCTCACAATTAACACTCTAAAATCCCTAAAACACACGCTTTGTAAGAACACGATTTTAGATGCTTGAAACCATATGCTTGCCTTCGTATTTATAGTAGTAGAACGACTTGGGCTTCAAGAAAAAATTAGGGCTTCATGTGGAACACTATCCAACATACTTCATCATTAAGATTAACAAAACCTTAATATTCTTCATTTACAACTTCATACATGATTAACAATCATTAACGATTAGCAATGAGCATTATAAGCATCAACAAGCATCAACAATCATGTAAGAATACCATTAAACCATGTTACAAGTGTCTAATTACACTTACAAACATCAACAAAAGTTGCAGTCTCAGTTGTAACACCCTTAATTTTTACCCTTTAATTTTATTTGTAAAATGTCTCTTTAATAAAAATGCAGCGGAAACAAACTCATAAACAAAACTAATTTGTCCGAAAGATTCAAATTACTAAGGTAAACACCACGGTTCAATTTAAAAATTCGTAAAGCAATAAAACAACTAAAATAAAATTTAGAGTTCCCCCATAGGACTTCCTAGCAGAGCGACTCAATTATTGAAAACGCAAAAGGAAGACAGCTCCTAATGCCATCTCCGGACTCTCAGCTAAGCATCATTGTTTACCTGAAAACCTATGATTGCACATTGTAGGGGCGAACCAGAAAATGGGTGAGTAACAACGTCACACAATTAACTGAATTCTATAGTAATATAAGACATAGCCAAACACATAGTGACAACAAGCAACATATTATCCTTTTGGAGGACTGAGTACTCACACAACACAACTCTTAGATACCACACTCAACAAGCTAATACACACGCGCTACCAACGATTCATCAACTTCATTGTTACATCATTACTACACCATTATAAATATATAATTCGATAACCATTATGACATCTTTGCTACCTCATGGCTACCTCATAATAATAATTATATATACGACATCATTTTGATATCTTTACTACCTCATGGCTACCTCATAATAATAATAATAATATATACGACATCTTTACTACCTCATGACTACATCATAATAATAATAGTAATAATAATAATAATAATAATACTTCAACAACATTATAATCATAATATTATAATTCAACATCGTTATTAATAATATATCTCAACACTTATTAATAACCAACTACAACAACATGACTAAAACGACACTGCTACTAATAACGAACAACGATTTAAGGAGAAAAACTCTATTTATAGTTTTTCAGCTGGGTTTTGGGTTTTTCGCCCATCCATCGCACCCATCGTGGCCACGATGGCGTGTATTTTCACCTCATCGTGGCCACGATGGATCATATCGTGGTGCGATGGAAGATTTCCTCAGATCTTCTGCGTGCTTTTCAAGTCGTTATCGTGCCACGATGGCAAGCCATCGTGGTACGATGGAAAAGATATTCTTGATTTTTCCTTCGTCTTTCATCGTGCCACGCTGGATCTCATCGTGGCTACGATGGACTGCGTTGTTTATTATGTTTTTGCCCTTTTTTGATGTTTTTTCCACTTTTCTTGTTTCTGAGCCAAGTTTCTTCGCTTTTTCGACTATTTGCTTGCTTCTGGACTTCAATTATTATTAAAATTATATTATTTTACTACTAAAAATATCATTTAATTGGCTGGCATCAAAATGCAAAAGTAAATTTTATTCCACTATGTTATGCGGACTTGAGTTGTTGTCTTTGTCTAGGACCAATAATTTTATATAGGAATAACATGTTGACTTGAGTTTCTAGATTTGGTAGGAAGATAAAAATTTTGCTGTCTCATGAATTGTGACACAAAGTTAAAAGCAATGTGTATGTAAACTATCCATATATAGTACGTGAAATGGAGAGATACTCTTTTTGACACAAAAGTATCTACTGTTGATTCTTTTTCGTGCTGTTGTGGAGAGGATCAACTTTTTCTTTCTTGCGGTGGTGTGCATGATGTGGTCTTGTTAAAATAAAATTGAGATAAAATTGTTTAATCAAATTTAATGCCTTCAAATAGGTATTAGATTTAATCATTATTGTACATATATAATTTAATCTGATATTACATAATTGCCTCTGATGTGGTATATTTAAAGAAGAGGAAAATATCAGTTAGTAATTCAAATGTGTATATAAATTATATATGCCAATTAATTCACCAAAAAAATGTATACAAATGTCAGTTTTTTTTTTTTAATAAAAAATGAGTGCTTACTTGTGCAAATTAATTTGGTTTTATTTTTATCTCAACTAACAATGTTGTGAATGTGCAATTGATCAATTTCTTTTTTTACAATTTACTTTTTTAACCTATTAATTGTTGATGTTTTATCTTTGTTACACAGTGGCTGGAAATTATAATCTAATGAACGAAATAAATCCTAAATTTGAACATCTCAATTTGTGTCAACTAGAATTAGAAACGGTGAAAAACTTAAAAAAAATAACATTTCTAGCTTTATATATTACAATTATTACAAGAAGTAAACCTGTCTTCTTCCTTCTCATTACTAATCGCCACAATATTTGATCAAAAGACCAACTATTATTATTATAACTGGTAAAAAAAGGAGTCATAATACAAACCAAGAGTACTAGGTAGAAGTACTCAAAAGCAAAATAAAAAGCTAAAAACATGAACAACACTTGTAGAAAGAAAAAAAAAAAAGGAAAAAAAAAAAAGAGAAACAAACACACTATTCAGGACCAAATCAGCAGCTTGATCAGCTTGTAGCACCTTAATTAACTCTATCAATACCAAAGGTAGCAACAACTTTATTTCATTTTTAGTTTGAAGATGAGGAGGAGGATAATGATGAGGAGAAGTATGAGTAAGATTAAGATTTGGAACAGGCACCAACAACAGCCTTTTAGGATGGCGTAGGAGGGTGGAGGAGGTGGTGTTATTGGGTAATAATTTGGACAGGGGGATGATGATGATGGTGGTGGTTGTGGTGTTAGTCTCTTTTCACCACCGCTTGGTTGTGGTGGTAGTGGTTGATGATGGCTCATTCTCTGTTTTGCCCTTGGTATGCTTGCTTTTCGGGCGTTTTGGCTATTAGGAATTGTGAGAGTACTACAGAAAAAGGCAACTTTGATTCTCACAAGGGTGTCTGTCTCACAATTGGCTATTAGGATTTGGCTATTAGAATCAAAGTTTCGGGGTTTGTTTTGGTTGAGTGGGGGAGTGATTGCTCTTTGTTGTTTTTCTTCTGGTCTTGTTTTGTCTTGGGGAGAGAAAAAGGCAAGAGATACAACCAAGCATCCCTAATGCAATGTCACCCTAGACATATCACACTATATATGCAATGTCACCCGTATCCAGATGAAGAAGGATATCGCACTATATATGCAATGTCACCCTAGACATATCTAATGCATGTGGTACCGTTTCGTCTTTATTAGAGTATCTCACCTCTAATATTCGTCTTTATCGGATAAATATAATCCGATATCCGTCTTTATTGGAATATCCAATATACAACAACAATTCATGAATGCATGTATATGTTTTTCATGAATTCACTCACATTTATTTAGCATAAAGCTCATCATTTACTATGTGGAACACTATCCAACATACTTCATCATTAAGATTAACAAAACCTTAATATTCTTCATTTACAACTTCATACATGATTAACAATCATTAACGATTAGCAATGAGCATTATAAGCATCAACAAGCATCAACAATCATGTAAGAATACCATTAAACCATGTTACAAGTGTCTAATTACACTTACAAACATCAACAAAAGTTGCAGTCTCAGTTGTAACACCCTTAATTTTTACCCTTTAATTTTATTTGTAAAATGTCTCTTTAATAAAAATGCAGCGGAAACAAACTCATAAACAAAACTAATTTGTCCGAAAGATTCAAATTACTAAGGTAAACACCACGGTTCAATTTAAAAATTCGTAAAGCAATAAAACAACTAAAATAAAATTTAGAGTTCCCCCATAGGACTTCCTAGCAGAGCGACTCAATTATTGAAAACGCAAAAGGAAGACAGCTCCTAATGCCATCTCCGGACTCTCAGCTAAGCATCATTGTTTACCTGAAAACCTATGATTGCACATTGTAGGGGCGAACCAGAAAATGGGTGAGTAACAACGTCACACAATTAACTGAATTCTATAGTAATATAAGACATAGCCAAACACATAGTGACAACAAGCAACATATTATCCTTTTGGAGGACTGAGTACTCACACAACACAACTCTTAGATACCACACTCAACAAGCTAATACACACGCGCTACCAACGATTCATCAACTTCATTGTTACATCATTACTACACCATTATAAATATATAATTCGATAACCATTATGACATCTTTGCTACCTCATGGCTACCTCATAATAATAATTATATATACGACATCATTTTGATATCTTTACTACCTCATGGCTACCTCATAATAATAATAATATATACGACATCATTACGACATCTTTACTACCTCATGACTACATCATAATAATAATAGTAATAATAATAATAATAATAATAATAATACTTCAACAACATTATAATCATAATATTATAATTCAACATCGTTATTAATAATATATCTCAACACTTATTAATAACCAACTACAACAACATGACTAAAACGACACTGCTACTAATAACGAACAACGATTTAAGGAGAAAAACTCTATTTATAGTTTTTCAGCTGGGTTTTGGGTTTTTCGCCCATCCATCGCACCCATCGTGGCCACGATGGCGTGTATTTTCACCTCATCGTGGCCACGATGGATCATATCGTGGTGCGATGGAAGATTTCCTCAGATCTTCTGCGTGCTTTTCAAGTCGTTATCGTGCCACGATGGCAAGCCATCGTGGTACGATGGAAAAGATATTCTTGATTTTTCCTTCGTCTTTCATCGTGCCACGCTGGATCTCATCGTGGCTACGATGGACTGCGTTGTTTATTATGTTTTTGCCCTTTTTTGATGTTTTTTCCACTTTTCTTGTTTCTGAGCCAAGTTTCTTCGCTTTTTCGACTATTTGCTTGCTTCTGGACTTCAATTATTATTAAAATTATATTATTTTACTACTAAAAATATCATTTAATTGGCTGGCATCAAAATGCAAAAGTAAATTTTATTCCACTATGTTATGCGGACTTGAGTTGTTGTCTTTGTCTAGGACCAATAATTTTATATAGGAATAACATGTTGACTTGAGTTTCTAGATTTGGTAGGAAGATAAAAATTTTGCTGTCTCATGAATTGTGACACAAAGTTAAAAGCAATGTGTATGTAAACTATCCATATATAGTACGTGAAATGGAGAGATACTCTTTTTGACACAAAAGTATCTACTGTTGATTCTTTTTCGTGCTGTTGTGGAGAGGATCAACTTTTTCTTTCTTGCGGTGGTGTGCATGATGTGGTCTTGTTAAAATAAAATTGAGATAAAATTGTTTAATCAAATTTAATGCCTTCAAATAGGTATTAGATTTAATCATTATTGTACATATATAATTTAATCTGATATTACATAATTGCCTCTGATGTGGTATATTTAAAGAAGAGGAAAATATCAGTTAGTAATTCAAATGTGTATATAAATTATATATGCCAATTAATTCACCAAAAAAATGTATACAAATGTCAGTTTTTTTTTTTTAATAAAAAATGAGTGCTTACTTGTGCAAATTAATTTGGTTTTATTTTTATCTCAACTAACAATGTTGTGAATGTGCAATTGATCAATTTCTTTTTTTACAATTTACTTTTTTAACCTATTAATTGTTGATGTTTTATCTTTGTTACACAGTGGCTGGAAATTATAATCTAATGAACGAAATAAATCCTAAATTTGAACATCTCAATTTGTGTCAACTAGAATTAGAAACGGTGAAAAACTTAAAAAAAATAACATTTCTAGCTTTATATATTACAATTATTACAAGAAGTAAACCTGTCTTCTTCCTTCTCATTACTAATCGCCACAATATTTGATCAAAAGACCAACTATTATTATTATAACTGGTAAAAAAAGGAGTCATAATACAAACCAAGAGTACTAGGTAGAAGTACTCAAAAGCAAAATAAAAAGCTAAAAACATGAACAACACTTGTAGAAAGAAAAAAAAAAAGGAAAAAAAAAAAAGAGAAACAAACACACTATTCAGGACCAAATCAGCAGCTTGATCAGCTTGTAGCACCTTAATTAACTCTATCAATACCAAAGGTAGCAACAACTTTATTTCATTTTTAGTTTGAAGATGAGGAGGAGGATAATGATGAGGAGAAGTATGAGTAAGATTAAGATTTGGAACAGGCACCAACAACAGCCTTTTAGGATGGCGTAGGAGGGTGGAGGAGGTGGTGTTATTGGGTAATAATTTGGACAGGGGGATGATGATGATGGTGGTGGTTGTGGTGTTAGTCTCTTTTCACCACCGCTTGGTTGTGGTGGTAGTGGTTGATGATGGCTCATTCTCTGTTTTGCCCTTGGTATGCTTGCTTTTCGGGCGTTTTGGCTATTAGGAATTGTGAGAGTACTACAGAAAAAGGCAACTTTGATTCTCACAAGGGTGTCTGTCTCACAATTGGCTATTAGGATTTGGCTATTAGAATCAAAGTTTCGGGGTTTGTTTTGGTTGAGTGGGGGAGTGATTGCTCTTTGTTGTTTTTCTTCTGGTCTTGTTTTGTCTTGGGGAGAGAAAAAGGCAAGAGATACAACCAAGCATCCCTAATGCAATGTCACCCTAGACATATCACACTATATATGCAATGTCACCCGTATCCAGATGAAGAAGGATATCGCACTATATATGCAATGTCACCCTAGACATATCTAATGCATGTGGTACCGTTTCGTCTTTATTAGAGTATCTCACCTCTAATATTCGTCTTTATCGGATAAATATAATCCGATATCCGTCTTTATTGGAATATCCAATATACAACAACAATTCATGAATGCATGTATATGTTTTTCATGAATTCACTCACATTTATTTAGCATAAAGCTCATCATTTACTATGTGGAACACTATCCAACATACTTCATCATTAAGATTAACAAAACCTTAATATTCTTCATTTACAACTTCATACATGATTAACAATCATTAACGATTAGCAATGAGCATTATAAGCATCAACAAGCATCAACAATCATGTAAGAATACCATTAAACCATGTTACAAGTGTCTAATTACACTTACAAACATCAACAAAAGTTGCAGTCTCAGTTGTAACACCCTTAATTTTTACCCTTTAATTTTATTTGTAAAATGTCTCTTTAATAAAAATGCAGCGGAAACAAACTCATAAACAAAACTAATTTGTCCGAAAGATTCAAATTACTAAGGTAAACACCACGGTTCAATTTAAAAATTCGTAAAGCAATAAAACAACTAAAATAAAATTTAGAGTTCCCCCATAGGACTTCCTAGCAGAGCGACTCAATTATTGAAAACGCAAAAGGAAGACAGCTCCTAATGCCATCTCCGGACTCTCAGCTAAGCATCATTGTTTACCTGAAAACCTATGATTGCACATTGTAGGGGCGAACCAGAAAATGGGTGAGTAACAACGTCACACAATTAACTGAATTCTATAGTAATATAAGACATAGCCAAACACATAGTGACAACAAGCAACATATTATCCTTTTGGAGGACTGAGTACTCACACAACACAACTCTTAGATACCACACTCAACAAGCTAATACACACGCGCTACCAACGATTCATCAACTTCATTGTTACATCATTACTACACCATTATAAATATATAATTCGATAACCATTATGACATCTTTGCTACCTCATGGCTACCTCATAATAATAATTATATATACGACATCATTTTGATATCTTTACTACCTCATGGCTACCTCATAATAATAATAATATATACGACATCATTACGACATCTTTACTACCTCATGACTACATCATAATAATAATAGTAATAATAATAATAATAATAATAATACTTCAACAACATTATAATCATAATATTATAATTCAACATCGTTATTAATAATATATCTCAACACTTATTAATAACCAACTACAACAACATGACTAAAACGACACTGCTACTAATAACGAACAACGATTTAAGGAGAAAAACTCTATTTATAGTTTTTCAGCTGGGTTTTGGGTTTTTCGCCCATCCATCGCACCCATCGTGGCCACGATGGCGTGTATTTTCACCTCATCGTGGCCACGATGGATCATATCGTGGTGCGATGGAAGATTTCCTCAGATCTTCTGCGTGCTTTTCAAGTCGTTATCGTGCCACGATGGCAAGCCATCGTGGTACGATGGAAAAGATATTCTTGATTTTTCCTTCGTCTTTCATCGTGCCACGCTGGATCTCATCGTGGCTACGATGGACTGCGTTGTTTATTATGTTTTTGCCCTTTTTTGATGTTTTTTCCACTTTTCTTGTTTCTGAGCCAAGTTTCTTCGCTTTTTCGACTATTTGCTTGCTTCTGGACTTCAATTATTATTAAAATTATATTATTTTACTACTAAAAATATCATTTAATTGGCTGGCATCAAAATGCAAAAGTAAATTTTATTCCACTATGTTATGCGGACTTGAGTTGTTGTCTTTGTCTAGGACCAATAATTTTATATAGGAATAACATGTTGACTTGAGTTTCTAGATTTGGTAGGAAGATAAAAATTTTGCTGTCTCATGAATTGTGACACAAAGTTAAAAGCAATGTGTATGTAAACTATCCATATATAGTACGTGAAATGGAGAGATACTCTTTTTGACACAAAAGTATCTACTGTTGATTCTTTTTCGTGCTGTTGTGGAGAGGATCAACTTTTTCTTTCTTGCGGTGGTGTGCATGATGTGGTCTTGTTAAAATAAAATTGAGATAAAATTGTTTAATCAAATTTAATGCCTTCAAATAGGTATTAGATTTAATCATTATTGTACATATATAATTTAATCTGATATTACATAATTGCCTCTGATGTGGTATATTTAAAGAAGAGGAAAATATCAGTTAGTAATTCAAATGTGTATATAAATTATATATGCCAATTAATTCACCAAAAAAATGTATACAAATGTCAGTTTTTTTTTTTTAATAAAAAATGAGTGCTTACTTGTGCAAATTAATTTGGTTTTATTTTTATCTCAACTAACAATGTTGTGAATGTGCAATTGATCAATTTCTTTTTTTACAATTTACTTTTTTAACCTATTAATTGTTGATGTTTTATCTTTGTTACACAGTGGCTGGAAATTATAATCTAATGAACGAAATAAATCCTAAATTTGAACATCTCAATTTGTGTCAACTAGAATTAGAAACGGTGAAAAACTTAAAAAAAATAACATTTCTAGCTTTATATATTACAATTATTACAAGAAGTAAACCTGTCTTCTTCCTTCTCATTACTAATCGCCACAATATTTGATCAAAAGACCAACTATTATTATTATAACTGGTAAAAAAAGGAGTCATAATACAAACCAAGAGTACTAGGTAGAAGTACTCAAAAGCAAAATAAAAAGCTAAAAACATGAACAACACTTGTAGAAAGAAAGAAAAAAAAGGAAAAAAAAAAAAGAGAAACAAACACACTATTCAGGACCAAATCAGCAGCTTGATCAGCTTGTAGCACCTTAATTAACTCTATCAATACCAAAGGTAGCAACAACTTTATTTCATTTTTAGTTTGAAGATGAGGAGGAGGATAATGATGAGGAGAAGTATGAGTAAGATTAAGATTTGGAACAGGCACCAACAACAGCCTTTTAGGATGGCGTAGGAGGGTGGAGGAGGTGGTGTTATTGGGTAATAATTTGGACAGGGGGATGATGATGATGGTGGTGGTTGTGGTGTTAGTCTCTTTTCACCACCGCTTGGTTGTGGTGGTAGTGGTTGATGATGG
The DNA here is from genome assembly GCF_020283565.1 of Trifolium pratense. Lineage (NCBI taxonomy): Eukaryota > Viridiplantae > Streptophyta > Magnoliopsida > Fabales > Fabaceae > Trifolium > Trifolium pratense. The sequence continues at coordinate 30,535,838 of NC_060063.1, forward strand.
CTCATTCTCTGTTTTGCCCTTGGTATGCTTGCTTTTCGGGCGTTTTGGCTATTAGGAATTGTGAGAGTACTACAGAAAAAGGCAACTTTGATTCTCACAAGGGTGTCTGTCTCACAATTGGCTATTAGGATTTGGCTATTAGAATCAAAGTTTCGGGGTTTGTTTTGGTTGAGTGGGGGAGTGATTGCTCTTTGTTGTTTTTCTTCTGGTCTTGTTTTGTCTTGGGGAGAGAAAAAGGCAAGAGATACAACCAAGCATCCCTAATGCAATGTCACCCTAGACATATCACACTATATATGCAATGTCACCCGTATCCAGATGAAGAAGGATATCGCACTATATATGCAATGTCACCCTAGACATATCTAATGCATGTGGTACCGTTTCGTCTTTATTAGAGTATCTCACCTCTAATATTCGTCTTTATCGGATAAATATAATCCGATATCCGTCTTTATTGGAATATCCAATATACAACAACAATTCATGAATGCATGTATATGTTTTTCATGAATTCACTCACATTTATTTAGCATAAAGCTCATCATTTACTATGTGGAACACTATCCAACATACTTCATCATTAAGATTAACAAAACCTTAATATTCTTCATTTACAACTTCATACATGATTAACAATCATTAACGATTAGCAATGAGCATTATAAGCATCAACAAGCATCAACAATCATGTAAGAATACCATTAAACCATGTTACAAGTGTCTAATTACACTTACAAACATCAACAAAAGTTGCAGTCTCAGTTGTAACACCCTTAATTTTTACCCTTTAATTTTATTTGTAAAATGTCTCTTTAATAAAAATGCAGCGGAAACAAACTCATAAACAAAACTAATTTGTCCGAAAGATTCAAATTACTAAGGTAAACACCACGGTTCAATTTAAAAATTCGTAAAGCAATAAAACAACTAAAATAAAATTTAGAGTTCCCCCATAGGACTTCCTAGCAGAGCGACTCAATTATTGAAAACGCAAAAGGAAGACAGCTCCTAATGCCATCTCCGGACTCTCAGCTAAGCATCATTGTTTACCTGAAAACCTATGATTGCACATTGTAGGGGCGAACCAGAAAATGGGTGAGTAACAACGTCACACAATTAACTGAATTCTATAGTAATATAAGACATAGCCAAACACATAGTGACAACAAGCAACATATTATCCTTTTGGAGGACTGAGTACTCACACAACACAACTCTTAGATACCACACTCAACAAGCTAATACACACGCGCTACCAACGATTCATCAACTTCATTGTTACATCATTACTACACCATTATAAATATATAATTCGATAACCATTATGACATCTTTGCTACCTCATGGCTACCTCATAATAATAATTATATATACGACATCATTTTGATATCTTTACTACCTCATGGCTACCTCATAATAATAATAATATATTCGACATCATTACGACATCTTTACTACCTCATGACTACATCATAATAATAATAGTAGTAATAATAATAATAATAATAATAATAATAATACTTCAACAACATTATAATCATAATATTATAATTCAACATCGTTATTAATAATATATCTCAACACTTATTAATAACCAACTACAACAACATGACTAAAACGACACTGCTACTAATAACGAACAACGATTTAAGGAGAAAAACTCTATTTATAGTTTTTCAGCTGGGTTTTGGGTTTTTCGCCCATCCATCGCACCCATCGTGGCCACGATGGCGTGTATTTTCACCTCATCGTGGCCACGATGGATCATATCGTGGTGCGATGGAAGATTTCCTCAGATCTTCTGCGTGCTTTTCAAGTCGTTATCGTGCCACGATGGCAAGCCATCGTGGTACGATGGAAAAGATATTCTTGATTTTTCCTTCGTCTTTCATCGTGCCACGCTGGATCTCATCGTGGCTACGATGGACTGCGTTGTTTATTATGTTTTTGCCCTTTTTTGATGTTTTTTCCACTTTTCTTGTTTCTGAGCCAAGTTTCTTCGCTTTTTCGACTATTTGCTTGCTTCTGGACTTCAATTATTATTAAAATTATATTATTTTACTACTAAAAATATCATTTAATTGGCTGGCATCAAAATGCAAAAGTAAATTTTATTCCACTATGTTATGCGGACTTGAGTTGTTGTCTTTGTCTAGGACCAATAATTTTATATAGGAATAACATGTTGACTTGAGTTTCTAGATTTGGTAGGAAGATAAAAATTTTGCTGTCTCATGAATTGTGACACAAAGTTAAAAGCAATGTGTATGTAAACTATCCATATATAGTACGTGAAATGGAGAGATACTCTTTTTGACACAAAAGTATCTACTGTTGATTCTTTTTCGTGCTGTTGTGGAGAGGATCAACTTTTTCTTTCTTGCGGTGGTGTGCATGATGTGGTCTTGTTAAAATAAAATTGAGATAAAATTGTTTAATCAAATTTAATGCCTTCAAATAGGTATTAGATTTAATCATTATTGTACATATATAATTTAATCTGATATTACATAATTGCCTCTGATGTGGTATATTTAAAGAAGAGGAAAATATCAGTTAGTAATTCAAATGTGTATATAAATTATATATGCCAATTAATTCACCAAAAAAATGTATACAAATGTCAGTTTTTTTTTTTAATAAAAAATGAGTGCTTACTTGTGCAAATTAATTTGGTTTTATTTTTATCTCAACTAACAATGTTGTGAATGTGCAATTGATCAATTTCTTTTTTTACAATTTACTTTTTTAACCTATTAATTGTTGATGTTTTATCTTTGTTACACAGTGGCTGGAAATTATAATCTAATGAACGAAATAAATCCTAAATTTGAACATCTCAATTTGTGTCAACTAGAATTAGAAACGGTGAAAAACTTAAAAAAAATAACATTTCTAGCTTTATATATTACAATTATTACAAGAAGTAAACCTGTCTTCTTCCTTCTCATTACTAATCGCCACAATATTTGATCAAAAGACCAACTATTATTATTATAACTGGTAAAAAAAGGAGTCATAATACAAACCAAGAGTACTAGGTAGAAGTACTCAAAAGCAAAATAAAAAGCTAAAAACATGAACAACACTTGTAGAAAGAAAGAAAAAAAAGGAAAAAAAAAAAAGAGAAACAAACACACTATTCAGGACCAAATCAGCAGCTTGATCAGCTTGTAGCACCTTAATTAACTCTATCAATACCAAAGGTAGCAACAACTTTATTTCATTTTTAGTTTGAAGATGAGGAGGAGGATAATGATGAGGAGAAGTATGAGTAAGATTAAGATTTGGAACAGGCACCAACAACAGCCTTTTAGGATGGCGTAGGAGGGTGGTGTTATTGGGTAATAATTTGGACAGGGGGATGATGATGATGGTGGTGGTTGTGGTGTTAGTCTCTTTTCACCACCGCTTGGTTGTGGTGGTAGTGGTTGATGATGGCTCATTCTCTGTTTTGCCCTTGGTATGCTTGCTTTTCGCGCGTTTTGGCTATTAGGAATTGTGAGAGTACTACAGAAAAAGGCAACTTTGATTCTCACAAGGGTGTCTGTCTCACAATTGGCTATTAGGATTTGGCTATTAGAATCAAAGTTTCGGGGTTTGTTTTGGTTGAGTGGGGGAGTGATTGCTCTTTGTTGTTTTTCTTCTGGTCTTGTTTTGTCTTGGGGAGAGAAAAAGGCAAGAGATACAACCAAGCATCCCTAATGCAATGTCACCCTAGACATATCACACTATATATGCAATGTCACCCGTATCCAGATGAAGAAGGATATCGCACTATATATGCAATGTCACCCTAGACATATCTAATGCATGTGGTACCGTTTCGTCTTTATTAGAGTATCTCACCTCTAATATTCGTCTTTATCGGATAAATATAATCCGATATCCGTCTTTATTGGAATATCCAATATACAACAACAATTCATGAATGCATGTATATGTTTTTCATGAATTCACTCACATTTATTTAGCATAAAGCTCATCATTTACTATGTGGAACACTATCCAACATACTTCATCATTAAGATTAACAAAACCTTAATATTCTTCATTTACAACTTCATACATGATTAACAATCATTAACGATTAGCAATGAGCATTATAAGCATCAACAAGCATCAACAATCATGTAAGAATACCATTAAACCATGTTACAAGTGTCTAATTACACTTACAAACATCAACAAAAGTTGCAGTCTCAGTTGTAACACCCTTAATTTTTACCCTTTAATTTTATTTGTAAAATGTCTCTTTAATAAAAATGCAGCGGAAACAAACTCATAAACAAAACTAATTTGTCCGAAAGATTCAAATTACTAAGGTAAACACCACGGTTCAATTTAAAAATTCGTAAAGCAATAAAACAACTAAAATAAAATTTAGAGTTCCCCCATAGGACTTCCTAGCAGAGCGACTCAATTATTGAAAACGCAAAAGGAAGACAGCTCCTAATGCCATCTCCGGACTCTCAGCTAAGCATCATTGTTTACCTGAAAACCTATGATTGCACATTGTAGGGGCGAACCAGAAAATGGGTGAGTAACAACGTCACACAATTAACTGAATTCTATAGTAATATAAGACATAGCCAAACACATAGTGACAACAAGCAACATATTATCCTTTTGGAGGACTGAGTACTCACACAACACAACTCTTAGATACCACACTCAACAAGCTAATACACACGCGCTACCAACGATTCATCAACTTCATTGTTACATCATTACTACACCATTATAAATATATAATTCGATAACCATTATGACATCTTTGCTACCTCATGGCTACCTCATAATAATAATTATATATACGACATCATTTTGATATCTTTACTACCTCATGGCTACCTCATAATAATAATAATATATACAACATCATTACGACATCTTTACTACCTCATGACTACATCATAATAATAATAGTAATAATAATAATAATAATAATACTTCAACAACATTATAATCATAATATTATAATTCAACATCGTTATTAATAATATATCTCAACACTTATTAATAACCAACTACAACAACATGACTAAAACGACACTGCTACTAATAACGAACAACGATTTAAGGTGAAAAACTCTATTTATAGTTTTTCAGCTGGGTTTTGGGTTTTTCGCCCATCCATCGCACCCATCGTGGCCACGATGGCGTGTATTTTCACCTCATCGTGGCCACGATGGATCATATCGTGGTGCGATGGAAGATTTCCTCAGATCTTCTGCGTGCTTTTCAAGTCGTTATCGTGCCACGATGGCAAGCCATCGTGGTACGATGGAAAAGATATTCTTGATTTTTTCTTCGTCTTTCATCGTGCCACGCTGGATCTCATCGTGGCTACGATGGACTGCGTTGTTTATTATGTTTTTGCCCTTTTTTTATGTTTTTTCCACTTTTCTTGTTTCTGAGCCAAGTTTCTTCGCTTTTTTGACTATTTGCTTGCTTCTGGACTTCAATTATTATTAAAATTATATTATTTTACTACTAAAAATATCATTTAATTGGCTGGCATCAAAATGCAAAAGTAAATTTTATTCCACTATGTTATGCGGACTTGAGTTGTTGTCTTTGTCTAGGACCAATAATTTTGTATAGGAATAACATGTTGACTTGAGTTTCTAGATTTGGTAGGAAGATAAAAATTTTGCCGTCTCATGAATTGTGACACAAAGTTAAAAGCAATGTGTGTAACACCCTAACCCATACTACCCTTAAAAACGTAATTTTAAAAACTTTTCAACAAGTGTAAAGGCTGAGTGCCACGCGGTAATTAAAACACAAGCATACACACAGAGCGTCATGAAGTTTAACGTGAAAAGCAACAGCGGATTCAAGCACACCAAGCATGCATATATATACATATATATATACATAAGCCATATTCATCCATAAGGATGTCACTTATATAAGAACTAGCATATCAAAAGGTAACACCGATATACGATGTAATCCAAGCGTAATCCCCGACTCGATGTTACATTACCAGAGCATTTACTATTTACAAACTCTAACCAAAAGCTAGTACTAAGAGGAGTAATCTATGCTAAGTCTCCTCACCAAAAGGTACTTCAACACCGAGCTAAAACAGCAGTCTAAACGTCGGCACAGTCCTCAGCCTGAATATCTGAACCCCCAAAGGTCCAGCAAATAACACAAAGCAGAGAGTTAGAAAACATAATCGCATAACATACGAACATAAGAAAGGTCTTGCACTTTCGAACTACATCATACATATTCTAACTCACGCCAAAACATCGCACTAAACGATTATCAATTAATAAAGTTCAACACAATTCAACCAAATAATGTCACATACCATTTATCAAATATATGCGCATTTACCCTAAGGTATCTAATGCCAATTAATTCACTGTCATGCCATCCCTAGACATAACTAAATGCATGTGGTACCAAGGTGTCTCACCAACGGTGGACCAAGAACAGTTTTATATCTTGCTGGATATGTCGGAACTTACCGAACCATCTTATCTCCCTTGGATAAGCCAACACAGTTTTATATCCTGTTGGATAGCAACTCCGGACTCATGAATTCATCTAATCCGATCCTCGGCTTCATTATGGACACATAATCCATTTTCGTTATTGGAACCCAAGTTTCCAATGTTCACATACAATTATGAATGCATGTATGCATACACATATCAACCATATGATATTCTCTAGCTCGAAGCTACTCTTTTATGAATGCAGGAACACAAATCCTAACACATTCACTTAACATTGCAAATTAATGCCAAAACATAACATTGCTCACTTAAGCTACAACTTATTGCATACACGTTTATCAATCATATAACGATTAACAATAAGCATTAACAGTATCAACATGTATCAACAATCATGTAAGGATACCCTTAAACCATGTTACAAGTGCCTAATCACACTTACAAACATCAACCAAAAATTGCTGTCACAGAGGCCTTCGCTAAGCGAAGCCTCAGCAAGACATGGCGAACCTCACCAGGAAGTCACCTGCTCATGGCGAGCATTGGCGAGCTTCAGCGAACTATTCGCTGAGCGAAGGCTTAGCGAGCCTACGCGAACCACACCAGGGGATCACCTGCTCATGGCGAGCATTGGCGAGCCTCAACGAACTTGTTCGCTACAGCGAACTCCTGGTCGCTTAGCGAACTATACCAGAAAAATATTTGTTCTTGAGTTTCAATAAGGCGGTTTAACATTGAATCAACTCAAAAATTCATCCAAACATGTTATAAATTCTTATAAACAGCTATTTCAAGCATATATGGTATCAAGGAACATTAATCATCCCTTCCAAACATCCAAATACCTCAAACAATCAAAATCATGCCAATTTCTTGGGTTTTAAGTAACTTTCATAAACTTTTTCAACATGATCCAAACACATGCATATTTTTCATGAAATCAAGCTAGTGATTAACACATACAAAGTGATGATGAAGAACATCACACTCACATACAAAAGCTTACCAAAAGTCTAAAAGAAATTGAGTGGGAGAGTTCGGGAATGGAGACATAGACAATCTCCCCTCTCCTTGCCACTCAAGAATCATGAATTCTAATCTCTTGCTCGTGATTCTCCTAGCCAAAACCCTAGCTTAGCTTTGCTCTTGCTCTTACTCACTCAAAACTCAAAGAAATGAATTGTGATACTATTCATGTGTTTGACTTGCTACTTATACTACTTTCCATTGTCATGAACCAAGCCCAAATGGCTTAGGCCCAATGCCTCTCACGCCCATTAAGCCCAAAACAAAGGTTCTCGCGTCTAATAACTTACGCTCGGCTAAATAATTATTCGCCGCACACTAAAATAATAAAAGCCAAGTAATAAATAAAATAATCATCTAATAAAATATACGAATACGAAAAATGGGTCGTTACAATCCTACCCCCCTTAAAAGAATTTCGCCCTCGAAATTACCTAGAAATAGATCGGGATAAGAATCTCTCATCTTGCTTTCTAGCTCCCACGTTGCATTCTCACCAGCCGGTCCTCCCCACACGACTTTCACGGATGCAATCTCTTTGTTTCTCAACCTCTTCACCTCTCTTCCTTCGATTCTCAAAGGCACAGTCTCGACGGTCAAGTCATCCCTCACTTGAACATCGTCCGATTCAATCACGTGTGTCGGATCAGACACATACTTGCTGTAACACCCCGAACTAACTACCCTTAAAAACGTGATCTTAAAAACTTTTTAAAGATAAGTAGCCGGAGCGCTACGGAAAACATTTTATAAAACGATCGTGCACATGACACGAAGCGTCGCAGCGGAAAAACATAACATAAAGGATTTTCAAAGCAATGAACAAAATAGTTCAAAAGATAAATCACTTACATAAAACATAAGTTAAGATGTTCACATCGATATACGACGGAATACAAACGATCCCCGACTCGATGTTACAACATACCATAGCACTAATATACATCACAACCAAACTAACTTAACAAAACTATACAAAGGTAGCCTACACTAGCTCCTCACCAAAAGTGCTCCACACCAAAACGATCTACAGCTAAAGCTCGATCGAAACCTCAACCTGAATACCTGAACCCCCAAAGGTCCAGCACATAACAATTAGGTAGAGAGTTAGTAAACATAATCACATACATACGAATATAGAAACGCACCTATATTCAACCTATCACGTATTACTAACTCACACGCATGCTTCCATAAGCAATAACCAGATAACACATACTCACAAATACACAACCAGATAGTTTCACGTCGTCTCGGACAACACAAAGAACTCACATAACACATAACACATAATTGCACATTTACTCAAATGCGACTAATGCCAAACATTCAATGTCATGCCAACCTAGACACGACTAATGCATGTGGTACCATCTTCTTTATCAAGGAACTTACCATTGATATCCTTCTTTATTGGACAAGTCCAATATCCTTCTTTATCAGACAAGTCTGATATCCCTAAATAATGCATGAGTTTATGAATGTCATGCATTTACCAAACATATGATAATCACTTAGCACGAAGCTACTGCTCACTACATGGATAACATAATCCATTAAACTTCTTTATCAGACAAACTGATATTCTTCTTTATCGGACAACCCGATATACAAAATACATATACTTCTTTGACATTTTATATAAATGCCATCACACAACACAATTATTAAACATATAATAATTCCAAACCAAAACGAAACCAAACACATGGATACACACACTTTACAAACATTAACAAAAATTGCTGTCACTGAGGCCTTCGCTAAGCGAGGGCTTAGCGAGACATAGCGAACCACACCAGGAAGTCACCTGCTCATGGCGAGCATTGGCGAGCTTCAGCGAACCTGTTCGCTACAGCGAACTCCTGGTCGCTTAGCGAACCACACCAGAAAAATATCTGTTCTTGAGTTTCAATAAGGCGGTTTAACCTTGAATCCACTCAAAAATTCATCTAGACATGTTATAAATTCTTATAAACAGCTAATTCAAGCATATATGGTATCAAGGAACATTAATCATCCCTTCCAAACATCCAAATACATCAAACACTCAAAATCATGTCAATTTCTTGCAAAATAAGCAAAGTTGCATAAACATGCAAAACCATCATCAAACATATACATATTCCCTCCTAGATGTTCATTAAGCATACTAAGATGAAAAGACATGTTTATGATAAAGAAACTTCACCCAAACCCCAAAGAAATTGGATGAGAGAGTTCAGGAATGGAGGCTAGACACCTCCCCTCTCTTGGATCACCCAAGCTTATGCTTAACCACTCTCACCTTAGATTGAATGATGATTCTTGGCCTCTAAACTCTTCTCCTTGCTCGAGTTCTTCTCCTTGCTCTCCTAGGGTTCTTGCTTTGCTTCTAAGCTTACAAACCTCAAACTTCTCATGAAAAACAAGTTATGATACTATTCCTTAGTTTGACTTGCTACTTATACCACTTCCTATGGTCATGAACTAAGCCCAATGGCTTAGGCCCATTAAGCTCTCACACACGCCCAAAGCCCACTAACACGACAAAGGTTTCGCTCACAAACTTATGTTCGCGATAAATAATTATACGTCGCGTAAATAAATATTTAACACTAACCCAAAATATATGCAAATATATAAAATATCGATTTACTAAAAATCGGGTCGTTACACTTGCGCAACTGTGATACATGAAAAACATTGTGCAAATTCGCCAATGATGGCGGTAATGCGATCCTATACGCAACTTTCCCAACTCGCTTCAAAATCTCAAACGGCCCAATAAACCTCGATGTTAACTTTCGCGACTTCAACGCACGTCCTACTCCAGTAGTCGATGTAACTCGTAGGAATACATGATCCCCCTCTTGGAATTCAATGTCCTTCCTCCTCTTATCATGATAACTCTTCTGTCGACTCTGAGACGCTTTCATCTTCTCACGAATCATCCGAATCTTCTCTGTTGTTTCTTGTATAATCTCTGGTCCAAGAATTGCACCTTCTCCAGTTTCATACCAACACAGAGGTGTCCTACACCTTCTCCCATACAAAGCCTCAAACGGTACCATTCCGATACTAGAATGGTAACTGTTGTTGTATGTAAACTCTACCAACGGTAAACAAGAATCCCAATTCACGTTTTGCTCCAAAACACAAGCCCTCAACAAATCCTCTAAGGATTGTATCGTCCTCTCCGACTGACCATCTGTCTGAGGATGATAAGCTGAACTCAACCTCAACTTCGTTCCTAAAGCTTCTTGCAAGCTTTCCCAAAATCTGGAAGTAAATCTCGGATCTCTATCCGAAATAATACTTGTTGGAATACCATGTAGCTTCACAATCTGCTCCACATAAATCTCGGCCAACTTAGGCACCAAAGTACCTTTCCTGATAGCAATGAAGTGAGCACACTTCGTCAGACGATCTACCACTACCCAAATCACCTCGTTACCTTTCTTGGTCTTCGGTAAACCTCCCATAAAATCCATTGCAATACTATCCCATTTCCATTCTGGTATAAACATTGGTTGCAACAAACCAAACGGCTTCTGATGTTCAATCTTCGATTTCTGACAAGTTAAGCATGAATAAACAAATTCAGAAATTTGTCTCTTCATTCCCGGCCACCAAAACAACTTCCTCAAATCCTGATACATCTTGGCTACTCCAGGATGAATACTCACACTTCTGTGACCTTCTTCCATGATCATTCTCTTCAATTCGGGTACATCCGGTACACAAACTCTTCCTTGAAATCTCATGACTCCACTTTCGTCAATCTTGATATTGGTCTCCTTGCCTTCATTGATGAGTACCATCTTCTCCATCAATTTCCTATCCGATTTCTGACGTTCTTTAATATCTTCAAGAAAAGGATTCGTCAATCTTAACATTCCAAGCTTCACACTTGAAGAAGTAACCTCACACACAACACTCAAGTCTCGGAATTCCTCAATCAACTCTAACTCTCTCACCATCAATGATGACATATGCAAAGTTTTCCTACTTAATGCATCGGCCACTACATTGGCTTTTCCGGGGTGATAACTCAATTCAAAATCGTAGTCCTTTAAGAATTCGAGCCATCTTCGTTGCCTCATATTCAACTCCTTCTGGTCGAATAAGTATTTCAGACTCTTGTGATCACTAAACACTTCAAACCTCGATCCATACAAGTAGTGTCTCCACACTTTCAAAGCAAACACCACTGCGGCTAACTCCAAATCATGCGTTGGATAGTTCCTCTCGTGAACCTTCAGTTGCCTTGAAGCATATGCTACCACATTACCCCCTTGCATAAGCACTCCGCCAAGTCCTAACTTCGAAGCATCGCAATACACGACGAACGACTCTTTGGCATCAGGTAAAATCAACACGGGTGCAGTAGTCAATCTTCTCTTGAGCTCTTGGAAGCTCTTCTCACAAATACCATCCCAAACAAACGCTTGATCTTTCCTCGTCAACTTGGTTAACGGTAAAGCCAACTTCGAAAAACCTTCGATGAATCTTCTATAATAACCGGCTAAACCAAGGAAACTTCTAATCTCTGAAACAGATTCCGGCGTTCCCCACTGTGACACAGCTTCAACCTTCGCAGGATCTACCGCGATTCCTCCACTTGAAATTATATGCCCTAGGAAACTCACCTCTTTCATCCAAAATTCACACTTCGACAACTTGGCATACAACTTCTTCTCCTTCAAGACTTGCAAAACAATCCTCAAGTGCTCTTCGTGCTCTTCCTCGGATTTTGAGTAAATCAAAATGTCGTCGATGAACACCACCACGAATCTATCCAAAAATGAATGGAAAATTCGGTTCATGTACTCCATGAAAACTCCGGGTGCATTGGTCACACCAAGCGGCATAACTGAATACTCGTAGTGCCCATACCTCGTCCTGAATGCAGTCTTAGGTATGTCTTCCGTCTTCACTCTAATCTGATGGTATCCAGATCTCAAATCGATCTTACTAAACACGCAAGCTCCAACTAGTTGATCCATCAAATCATCTATCCTCGGAAGTGGATATTTATTCTTGATCGTCACTTTGTTCAACTGACGATAGTCTATACATAATCTCATGCTTCCATCTTTCTTCTTCACAAGCAATACCGGCGCTCCCCATGGCGAAACACTCGGTCGAACAAACCTCTTCTCAAGCAGCTCTTCCAGTTGCTTCTTCAATTCATTCAACTCTGACGCTGACATTCGATACGGCGCCATCGATATCGGGCTAGTTCCAGGTACTAGGTCGATAGAAAACTCTACCTCTCGCTTTGGAGGCACGTCAGATATATCATCCGGAAACACATCTGAGAATTCACAAACGATCGGTAACTCTTCTATCTTAACTCCTCCTTCGAGTTTCAATGATGCAAACATCATGAACATCTCGGCATGTTCTTTCAACGATTCCGATACTTCCTTCCCGCTCATCAATTGCAAGTTCTCCTCAGGCTTCGGAAAAACAACGGCCTTCTCACGACAGTTGATATGAATTCGGTTGAAGATTAACCAATTCATACCAAAAATTACATCCATACCACTAAGTGGAATACACACTAAATCCATACCAAAGTGCCTACCAAAAATGGTTACGGGGCAGTTACGACATACTTGTCGGGTAATCACTGAACCATTAGCAGGAGTTTCTATTTCCATCCTACCCGTCATATCCGTTAAAGGAATACTAAGACGCTTCACACAATCCAAAGAAATAAAAGAATGCGTCGCTCCCGTATCTATAATCGCAATTAAAGGAGTGTCATAGATGAAACACGTACCTCTAATGAGATTGTCCTCTTGGCTAACATCCTCTCCACTCAAAGCAAACACCTTGCCCATCACCTTCTTGGGCTTCTTACAAGTCGGACTCTTGTGGCCTTCTTCACCACAATTGAAACACACTGTTGGATATTTGAATTGGCTTAATTTTGCTAAAACAAATATACTAACAAGATGTTGGAAAACATGTTACAACATCCTTTTTATTCAAGGAAATCTCGCGCATTTATGAGAGCATCTGCTATTTATGGAAATCCACTTAAAGAGCACGCTCAATGGAGATTTGATCTGATCAGGAGCTTTAAGGATAAGACAAACTTAATGGAATAGCTGGATGACTTATCCTATCACATAAAGTCCTTTAAACACTTTTGGAAAGTCTTGATATATCCTTAATGAAGATTGAAAAAGTATCAGATCATCCTTTATGATTCTCAAGGAGCGTCTGAGCATTTGTGAAGAAAGAGGAGCGTGCCTAATCATTATATATACGAAGACCAAGCTCAAGAATAGATATCTCATTGAAAAATATAAGTTCACATATTGAGTCTTTGTTGAGTTTTTTATTGTTTGATTGTAATTCTTGCTTGTGGATTCTATAACACGAGTTAAGAAGTAAGTTTGTTATTTTAAGGTTACTCCTAAGCTTTGAAGTACGGAGTTTACCGTGTGTGATTCACTTGAAGCTTTTAAGCAAAAGTGAAGTGTTGTCTTGGCAAGTTGTCGCCACATCATTCTTAACATTGTATAATCAACACAGGTTGTGTTGTGTGAGTGGAAGTGAGATGGGATCTCATGTCTAGGAGTTCCTAGGCAGAAGTTGCATGAGTAGTGTCGAGGTTATAAGACGTAAACCAGGGGTTTGCTGGAGGTCTTAGTGTAAGGCGTAAATCCTAGGGTTTGCTGGAGGTCTTAGTAACTAGAGCTATTAGTGGATTTCCTTCCTGGATTGGTATCCCCCAGAGTAGGCAGTTGGCTGAACTGGGTTAACAATTACTTGTGTCATTTATTTATTTTCTGTCAGTTTTTATATGTTATATAAGATGTGCCAACAAAAGAAACAACATTAATCATAAAGTAGTTGTTGGGACATCTTAGGCAACATCATTCTAGTGATACCAGAATTTCAATTGGCATCAGAGCAGGCACCCTGTTCTGTTATTTTGGGTGAGCTCCAGGGAGAGTACTTTCTGGTACAATGGATAAAGAAGGAGGGTCAGTGTCTAAACCCCCCTTACTGACAGGTCCTGAGAACTATGATTATTGGAAATCTAAAATGGAGGCTTTCATAAAATCAATTGACAGTAGGACATGGAAGGCTGTGTTACGTGGATGGGAACCACCAATGGTTCTTGACAAAGATGGCAATAAAACTGATGTCAAGAAGCCAAATGATGAATGGACTAAAGATGAGGATGATCTGGCACTTGGCAACTCCAAAGCCTTGTATGCTATTTTTAATGGTGTGGATGCAAACATGTTCAGGCTTGTTAAGAGATGTATTACTGCTAAGCATGCCTGGGAAGTTCTGAGAAAAGCTCATGAAGGAACATCAAAAGTTAAGCTATCTAAACTTCAGATGCTCAAAACCAATTTTGAGAATCTCAGAATGAAGGAGGAAGAAACCATTCATGACTTTCAGATGAATGTGCTTGATTTTGCAAATTCGTTTGATGCACTTGGAAAACCTATCTCAGATGAGGAGCTAGTTGGAAAAATACTCAGATCTTTGCCTAAAAGATTTGATATGAAGGTGACAGCTATTGAGGAGGCTCATGATCTTTCAAGTCTAAATTTAGATGAACTCATAGGATCACTTCAGACCTATGAAATTGGCCTAAACAGAAGAAATGAAAAGAAAGATAAGAATCTAGCCTTTGCTTCAAAAAGTGCTGCTGATGACTTACAAATTGAATCTGAAGGTGAAGAAAGCTTAGCTGAATCTATGGCTATGCTTGGAAGACAGTTCAACAAGTTGATGAAGAAAGTGGATCAAAGGCACAAGCCAAATGGTCGACTCAACAACAACAAACAGTCCAGCTTTCAGAAAAAGACAAATGAAGATGAAAGAGGAATGAAATGCCATGAATGTGAAGGTTTTGGACATATCAGACCTGAATGTCCAACCTTTCTAAAAAGGCAAAAGAAAAGTCTTGTGGTTTCATGGTCTGATACAGATTCAGAGGAGGAAGAATCTGCCAAGTTTGTTAATGCTTTAACAGGAGTTTGTGTATCTGACTCAGAATCATGTGATGAGGAGGTAACTTATGAGGAACTAGCTGCTACTTATAAAGATCTTCATACTAGAAGTATAGAAGTTTGCAAAGCATTAGAGAAACAAAAGAAGATCAATGGTAAACTACAAGCTGAGAAAAATGACTTACTCATAAACATTGATAATCTCAATGCTAAGGTTGAAGATCAGAGTAGTCAAATTCAACAGCTGGAAATGGAGAAGTCTAACCTCTTGTGTAAAGTTGCTGAACAGAATGAAGAAGTAACCAAATTAAATGCTGATTTAGATCAAGTCACTAAAGTGGCTAAAATGATGACCAAAGGTACTGATGCCTTTGAGGAAATGTTACAGAGACAAAACTATGGGAAACCTAAGCCCATTGGTTTTGAACATGAAAGAGTAAAGCAGCAGATGAAGTTCAACAATGCTACTATACATACTCCAATCAACAGCACGTTTGTGTCAGGAGGATTGTCGCAACATCTGATGGGACATTCTATGCCCAGGTTCTATAACTGGACATGTCATCATTGTGGCAGGAAAGGACACATTAGGCCTTTCTGCTATAGGCTGCACGGATATCCAAGGAGAGTTCATCAAGAATTCTATACTCCTGTCTTTCCTAATGTTACGACAAGACATGAATGGAGAGAAAAGAAGAAGATCACAGGTCTAATAGCTCATACATCCTTGAGAGCTTCTTCAAGAGAAACCTGGTACTTTGATAGTGGCTGTTCTAGACACATGACAGGTGTTGAACATTATCTTGAAGACTTGAAGTCATATGCTACCAGTTTTGTGACCTTTGGAGATGGAGCCAAAGGAGAGATCAAGGGAGTTGGTAAACTTGCAAACCATGGCTTACCAAAGCTTGATAATGTGCTGCTTGTAAAAGGGCTTAAAGCTAATCTAATCAGCATAAGCCAACTTTGTGATCAAGGCATGAAAGTTAACTTCACAAAAGCTGAATGCCTAGTTACAAACGAGCAAGGAGAGCTGTTGATGAAAGGAGTAAGGTCTAGAGACAACTGTTATCTCTGGATTCCTAAAGAAGAAGATGTTTCCACATGTCTTATTAGCAAAGAAGATGAGGTAAAATTGTGGCATCAAAAACTTGGCCACCTACACCTCAAAGGCATGAAAAAGGCAATAGCTAAAGAGGCAATCAGAGGACTTCCAAAGCTCAAAATAGAGGAAGGGAGTATATGTGGAGAATGTCAAATAGGAAAGCAGACAAAGATGTCGCATCCAAAGTTGCAACATCTTACCACAACAAGGGTACTAGAATTATTGCACATAGACCTGATGGGGCCAATGCAAGTGGAGAGCCTTGGAGGAAAAAGGTACGCGTTTGTCATGGTAGATGACTTTTCAAGGTTCACATGGATTGAATTTCTAAAAGACAAATCTGAAAGTTTTGATGCATTCAAAGAACTTTGTCTTCAACTCCAAAGGGAAAAGAACTCTGCTATTGTTAGGATACGAAGTGATCATGGTAAAGAGTTTGAGAATGCAAGCTTTCTTGAATTCTGCATCTCTGAAGGAATCAAGCATGAATTTTCAGCTCCAATCACACCTCAACAAAATGGTGTTGTTGAGAGGAAGAACAGGACAATACAAGAGTCAGCCAGAGTGATGTTGCATGCAAAACATCTTCCATATCAATTCTGGGCTGAGGCTATGCATACTGCTTGTTATATTCACAATCGTGTCACACTCAGAACTGGAACTTCTACTACACTATATGAACTGTGGAAAGGCAGAAAACCAACTGTCAAACACTTTCATGTGTTTGGAAGTAAGTGCTATATCCTATCTGATAGAGAGCACAGAAGAAAAATGGATCCTAAAAGTGAAGAAGGATTGTTTCTTGGATACTCAACAAACAGCAGGGCCTACAGAGTTTACAACCAGAGAACTAAGGTAATAGTAGAATCTATCAATGTTGTGATAGATGATTTGACATCTGCTAAAACATCTGATACTGAAGATGATGTTGCAACAACTTTGCCAACATCTGAAGAAGCTGTAGCAGAGAAGGAATCAGATTCAGATGATGAATCAACCATTCCTACACCTCGCCCTGTGAGTAAAGTTCCTTCAATAAGAATACAGAAGAACCATCCCAAGGATCTCATCATAGGAAATCCTAACCAGGGAATTGCTACAAGAAGGACAAATGAAGTGGTTACTAATTCATGTTTTGTCTCAAAGGTTGAGCCTAAAAATGTAAAAGAGGCTCTCACTGATGAGTTCTGGATAGAAGCCATGCAAGATGAATTAAATCAGTTTAGAAGAAGTGATGTGTGGGATCTTGTTCCTAGACCCAATGGTGTTAATGTTATAGGCACAAAATGGGTGTTCAAGAACAAGTCAGATGAAAATGGTGTTGTAACAAGAAACAAGGCAAGATTAGTGGCTCAAGGGTACACTCAGGTTGAAGGACTTGATTTTGATGAAACATTTGCGCCTGTAGCAAGACTAGAATCTATTAGGCTACTCCTTGGTATAGCATGCATTTTCAAATTTAAGCTGTACCAAATGGATGTCAAAAGTGCCTTTCTTAATGGGTACTTACATGAAGAAGTTTATGTGGAGCAGCCAAAAGGTTTTGTAGATCCTGCTAATCCTGATCATGTGTACAAGCTGAAGAAGGCGCTTTATGGATTGAAACAAGCTCCAAGGGCTTGGTATGAAAGGCTGACAAATTTTCTTGTTAGTCAAGGATACAGAAAAGGAGGCCATGACAAAACCTTGTTTGTCAAAGAACAAGAAGAGAAGCTGATGATTGCCCAGATTTATGTTGATGACATAGTATTTGGTGGAATGTCTGACAAGATGGTGCAACATTTTGTACAACAAATGCAATCAGAGTTTGAAATGAGTTTGGTAGGTGAGCTGACATATTTCCTTGGTCTGCAAGTCAAACAAATGGAAGACACCATATTTGTTTCTCAAAGCAAGTATGCGAAGAATATGATCAAGAAGTTTGGAATGGACACTGCAGCACACAAGAGAACTCCAGCTGCTACACATCTGAAGCTAACCAAAGATGAGAATGGCATTGATGTTGACCAAAGCCTATACAGGAGCATGATTGGCAGTCTCTTGTATCTTACAGCTAGTAGACCAGACATCACCTTTGCTGTTGGTGTTTGTGCAAGATATCAAGCCAAGCCAAAGATGAGCCATCTTGTGCAAGTCAAAAGGATTCTGAAGTATATAAAGGGCACCAGTAATTATGGGATTCTGTATTCCCAGACCAAGAACTCAACTTTGATAGGGTATTGTGATGCAGATTGGGCTGGAAGTGCTGATGATAGAAAGAGCACTTCAGGAGGATGCTTCTTTTTGGGTGATAATTTAATCTCATGGTTCAGCAAGAAGCAGAATTGTGTGTCTCTATCTACTGCAGAGGCTGAATACATTGCTGCAGGTAGCAGTTGTTCCCAGCTAATGTGGATGAAACAGATGCTGAAAGAATATAATGTCGACCAAGATGTCATGACATTATATTGTGACAACTTGAGTGCAATCAATATATCAAAGAATCCAGTTCAACACTCAAGAACCAAACACATAGACATCAGGCATCATTTCATCAGAGACCTTGTTGAAGAAAATTGTGTGGAACTCAAGCACATTGGTACAAGTGAACAGCTAGCTGACATTTTTACAAAGGCACTTGATGCTAATCAATTTGAATTTTTAAGGGGCAAATTGGGAATTTGCCTGCATGAAGAAGCATAGCAGTTACAGCAGTTGAGGCGTGCAAAAGGAAACCGTTTTCTCTCCCATCATTCAATGCACGCTAATTTAGGGAAATCATTACAAACTTCCCTTAAATGTGTCTGTACACGCAATCAATACACTTTCATTAAAAACCTAATTTCTGATCGTGAACCCTATTCAACTGCTTCTCATCACAACCTTCATCCATTCAACTTCTCAAACTTCAAAAACCTTCGCTCAAACATGTCTGAATCATCACAAACTACAAAGACTGGCCGTTCTACTCGATCAAAGGCGAAGATCGATTCCTCAAAGATCATTAAGGACGCCGTTCCTGTTACGACTGTTTGTGCTACCAAACCCAAAGCTCAAACAAATGTCGCTGAGAAGAAAGGAAAAGAGAAATCTGTTGAGAAAAAGGAAGAAATCATCAAAGTAAGTGATGCTATCTCTTCTTTGAGTAATAAATCTAGTAAAGGAAGTTCTAAAAGGAAAAGAAGGGATTACAAATCTAAGTTTTCTCTGTCTATGTCTGATTTGGTGTTTGATTCAAATGTTAACACATCCGAGAAGGCAACTGAAGTAGAACCTCAAAAACCTAAACCTGTGTCTGAAGTTGTTGAAACAATTATTTCCACTGCTGGTAACCCTAGTCAAGAAAATTTGGGATCTGATGCTGAGAAGAGAGATCTGAATAATGTGCCTGTTGATACTGAGATGGAAGACACTCCAACAGAGGTTGATCCTAATATTCCTGACAAATCACCAACAATTGCTGAGATGGTGGCTGAAAAATCAACCCATGTTGTTACTGAAGAAGTTGTTATGAAGGATGTTGAAACATCCTTGAATGAGAATGAAGAAGTTGATACTGCAACTGCTGAGGAAGAACCTGTGAAGGAAACTGTTGCTGAAAAGGATGTTGAGACAACTGCCACAACATCTGAGTCCACAGATGAAGAAACTAGAACTACTGATGAGGGTACTTCTGATAATAAAGAGGAAACTCAATCTGAAGAGAGCAACCAGTCCATCCCTACAGATGAGCAAGAGGTTGAAGCTGACAAGCCTGCAGAAGCTGAGAAAGAAAAAGATGTTGTTGATGTTGATGATTATGTCACCACCAAGACTGCTGAAAAATCAACTGGTGGTATAACAAAGAGATTGAGAAGCTGTACAGGGAAGGCTGTGGCCACTGCAAGCAAGACTCCTGCACCAAGAGTAAAAACAAAAGGTGTTGGACCAGTAAAAGGTTGGAGCAAAGTTTTCTCACCTCCCAGCAAGAAGAAGGAAACACTGAAGAGAAAGAAGGAGTCATCTAGTGACTCAGACTATGATGTTGCTGAAGATGTTGTTAACATCTCCTCTGCCAACCCTAAGAAGACTACTGTGAAGAAGGCTCCACAAGGTGTTGAAGAAGCCCCCTGTGACAACATTTCCTTCCATCGTGCTGCCTTTGCACTGAGATGGGACTACATTTACCAAAGGAGATTGGCTGTTGAAAGGGAACTAACCAAAGATGCTCTCAAATGTCAAGACATCTTTGAATACATCAAGGAAGCTGGTCTGATGAAGACAGTCTGTGATTTCAGTCCATGTTATGAGCTGCTTGTGAAAGAATTTCTGGTGAACATCCCTGAAGAATGTGATAATCCACTGAGCAAGGACTACTACAAAGTTTTTGTCAGAGGTAAATGTATCAATTTTTCCCCTGATGTGATTAATAATTACTTAGGAAGATCTATAGAACCTAAGGCTGAATTAGAGATTGCTAATGATGTTGTGAGTGCTGAGATAACTGGTGGTAAGGTTAAGGTCTGGCCTACAAAGAAGCTGATACCCACGAGTAAATTGAATGTCAAATATGCCATCCTCAATAGGATAGGGTCAACCAATTGGGTACCAACCAAGCATGCAACCAATGTTGCAACCAACCTGGGTAGATTTATATATGCTGTAGGAACCAAGTTTGACTATGACTATGGGACCTTTATTTTTGATCAAACCATTAAGCATATTAGATCAACAGCTGTAAAGATGCCAATAGCATTTCCATCACTATTATGTGGAATCATTTTGGCCCAATATCCAGACATTAAGACTGTGACTGACACTCCCAAGAAAAGGGAATCTGGTTTTACTTTTCATCATAAGCTCTTTGGTAATCACAATGTTACTGATCATGTTGGGACATCTGCTGCTGGAGCTGGTGTTATGACCAAAAGGGAAATTATTGCTAGCTTAAAGGTTCAATGTCAGGACATTGATAAACAGCAGGCTGAGCTTGAGGAAAGGAAGAATGTGTTCTTGAAGATGATTGAAGGATTGGAAGCTGATGAGGTACCTGTGAAAGCTAGTGCAAATGTGGCTGCTACAGGTGATCAAAACAATGCAGATGAGGATGAAGGTTATGCTACTGCTACAGATGAGGATGAAGCCTCTGACAGTAGTGATGATGAATGATTCTGTAATCTGTTTAATATTTTACTGAACTTTGTTATTTGTTTTGTGGGTTGTTTTGTGCCCTGGATTTTAGCACCTTCTGAGTGCATGGTCTGTACTTTTAATTCTGCACTTTGGATACTTAACTTTCCTGTTTTGGCACATTTTGTGGCTAAAAAGGGGGAGTAGTTGCTTGCTTTGTTTGTCTCTGCTACATGTTGTTGTGTCTTTTGTTATGACATGTTTTTAAGTAGCAGTAAGCAAGTATTCAGGGGGAGTAAAAATATTACCCTGAGATGATGCACAAGAGCTGATAAAGTTAGGGGGAGTTTGCTACTGAATGGATGCTGCCCTGATTGGACGAACAGGTGCTAGAAGATGTGCTCCCATATGTCACAACAACTTTGATGACATATGACATATGATTTATGTTTTGCTCTGATACCACGTTTTTTATTTTGCTCGAGGCAATTTGATGATAACTCCGCTGCTGCTGCCTCTGATGCATATATTTTTCACCTATGTGAAATTTTGTTTAAATGATGCTCTAACATTCCTTCTTTTGTGTGACCATGGTGATTTGAAGGATTGCGCCTTTTTTTTTATCTCTCAAGGGTAATGGCCTGAAATTGTTTTAGCCAAAAATTGCCAAAGGGGGAGATTGTTGGATATTTGAATTGGCTTAATTTTGCTAAAACAAATATACTAACAAGATGTTGGAAAACATGTTACAACATCCTTTTTATTCAAGGAAATCTCGCGCATTTATGAGAGCATCTGCTATTTATGGAAATCCACTTAAAGAGCACGCTCAATGGAGATTTGATCTGATCAGGAGCTTTAAGGATAAGACAAACTTAATGGAATAGCTGGATGACTTATCCTATCACATAAAGTCCTTTAAACACTTTTGGAAAGTCTTGATATATCCTTAATGAAGATTGAAAAAGTATCAGATCATCCTTTATGATTCTCAAGGAGCGTCTGAGCATTTGTGAAGAAAGAGGAGCGTGCCTAATCATTATATATACGAAGACCAAGCTCAAGAATAGATATCTCATTGAAAAATATAAGTTCACATATTGAGTCTTTGTTGAGTTTTTTATTGTTTGATTGTAATTCTTGCTTGTGGATTCTATAACACGAGTTAAGAAGTAAGTTTGTTATTTTAAGGTTACTCCTAAGCTTTGAAGTACGGAGTTTACCGTGTGTGATTCACTTGAAGCTTTTAAGCAAAAGTGAAGTGTTGTCTTGGCAAGTTGTCGCCACATCATTCTTAACATTGTATAATCAACACAGGTTGTGTTGTGTGAGTGGAAGTGAGATGGGATCTCATGTCTAGGAGTTCCTAGGCAGAAGTTGCATGAGTAGTGTCGAGGTTATAAGACGTAAACCAGGGGTTTGCTGGAGGTCTTAGTGTAAGGCGTAAATCCTAGGGTTTGCTGGAGGTCTTAGTAACTAGAGCTATTAGTGGATTTCCTTCCTGGATTGGTATCCCCCAGAGTAGGCAGTTGGCTGAACTGGGTTAACAATTACTTGTGTCATTTATTTATTTTCTGTCAGTTTTTATATGTTATATAAGATGTGCCAACAAAAGAAACAACATTAATCATAAAGTAGTTGTTGGGACATCTTAGGCAACATCATTCTAGTGATACCAGAATTTCACACACCACTTTTACTCTGCAAGCCTCGGTCTTGTGGCCCAGCTTTCCACAATTCTTACACCTATCTCCCTTCTTCGGGCAATCATAAGACATATGACCCCGTTCTCCACAGTTGTAACAATTCCCATTCACCGGCTTCTTACCACCACTTGTATTCCCTTTAGCGCGGTTGTCATAAGGTTTTCCGCGCTCTTGTCCTTTCCCTTTTCGGTCGTTCACAGCTTTGTAGTAGTTCACCTTTGCCATACCATCTTCATCACAGATCCTACTCTTGTTCACAAGGGTCGCAAAATCCCTTATCTGTGAAAATCCAATCATATGCTTAATGTCTGGACGTAGACCACTTTCAAACTTCACGCACTTGTCGTTCTCTGCTTCCAAAGTGTTGTAATGCGGACTAAACGCACACAAAGTCTCAAACTTGACGGCATAGTCAGCTACCGTCATATTTCCCTGTTTCAACTCCATGAATTCCACCACTTTCTTGTTCTTCACATCAACAGGAAAATACTTAACCAAAAATTCTCTTTTAAACATTGCCCATGGTATAGCCATACCACCGGGTCCTAGCCTCAACTTGGCATTCTTCCACCACACGTTCGCTTCCTCGCGCAACACATATGTCCCAAGGGTTGTCTTCCCTTCCTCGGAACAATCCATTGCTTCAAAAATGATTTCAAGTTCCTCCAGCCACTTGTGAGCTCCATCCGGGTTGTAACCTCCGGTAAATGTTGGCGGTTTCTGCTTCATGAACCGTTCCAACCTCATCTCTACCTCTCTTCCACGTTGATGATCTCTAACCACTATGTTGGTGAGTGCGGCCAAAGCCTCCGCAATCTGGGCATTCGTTCTCGCAGCAGCCATGATTCCTGAACGAATCACAACTAGACGTTAGAAAGTACTAACAGTGTTCCCTACACATGCTCATACGGGGAAAAGAAAAGTCCTAATTGGTTCACACGAACCGACCTGCTCTGATACCACTATTGTAACACCCTAACCCATACTACCCTTAAAAACGTAATTTTAAAAACTTTTCAACAAGTGTAAAGGCAGAGTGCCACGCGGTAATTAAAACACAAGCATACACACAGAGCGTCATGAAGTTTAACATGAAAAGCAACAGCGGATTCAAGCACACCAAGCATGCATATATATACATATATATATACATAAGCCATATTCATCCCTAAGGATGTCACTTATATAAGAACTAGCATATCAAAAGGTAACACCGATATACGATGTAATCCAAGCGTAATCCCCGACTCGATGTTACATTACCAGAGCATTTACTATTTACAAACTCTAACCAAAAGCTAGTACTAAGAGGAGTAATCTATGCTAAGTCTCCTCACCAAAAGGTACTTCAACACCGAGCTAAAACAGCAGTCTAAACGTCGGCACAGTCCTCAGCCTGAATATCTGAACCCCCAAAGGTCCAGCAAATAACACAAAGCAGAGAGTTAGAAAACATAATCGCATAACATACGAACATAAGAAAGGTCTTGCACTTTCGAACTACATCATACATATTCTAACTCACGCCAAAACATCGCACTAAACGATTATCAATTAATAAAGTTCAACACAATTCAACCAAATAATGTCACATACCATTTATCAAATATATGCGCATTTACCCTAAGGTATCTAATGCCAATTAATTCACTGTCATGCCATCCCTAGACATAACTAAATGCATGTGGTACCAAGGTGTCTCACCAACGGTGGACCAAGAACAGTTTTATATCTTGCTGGATATGTCGGAACTTATCGAACCATCTTATCTCCCTTGGATAAGCCAACACAGTTTTATATCCTGTTGGATAGCAACTCCGGACTCATGGATTCATCTAATCCGATCCTCGACTTCATTATGGACACATAATCCATTTTCGTTATTGGAACCCAAGTTTCCAATGTTCACATACAATTATGAATGCATGTATGCATACACATATCAACCATATGATATTCTCTAGCTCGAAGCTACTCTTTTATGAATGCAGGAACACAAATCCTAACACATTCACTTAACATTGCAAATTAATGCCAAAACATAACATTGCTCACTTAAGCTACAACTTATTGCATACACGTTTATCAATTATATAACGATTAACAATAAGCATTAACAGTATCAACATGTATCAACAATCATGTAAGGATACCCTTAAACCATGTTACAAGTGCCTAATCACACTTACAAACATCAACCAAAAATTGTTGTCACAGAGGCCTTCGCTAAGCGAAGCCTCAGCGAGACATGGCGAACCTCACCAGGAAGTCACCTGCTCATGGCGACCATTGGCGAGCTTCAGCGAACTATTCGCTGAGCGAAGGCTTAGCGAGCCTACGCGAACCACACCAGGGGATCACCTGCTCATGGCGAGCATTGGCGAGCCTCAACGAACATGTTCGCTACAGCGAACTCCTGGTCGCTTAGCGAACTATACCAGAAAAATATCTGTTCTTGAGTTTCAATAAGGCGGTTTAACATTGAATCAACTCAAAAATTCATCCAAACATGTTATAAATTCTTATAAACAGCTATTTCAAGCATATATGGTATCAAGGAACATTAATCATCCCTTCCAAACATCCAAATACCTCAAACAATCAAAATCATGCCAATTTCTTGGGTTTTAAGTAACTTTCATAAACTTTTTCAACATGATCCAAACACATGCATATTTTTCATGAAATCAAGCTAGTGATTAACACATACAAAGTGATGATGAAGAACATCACACTCACATACAAAAGCTTAACCAAAAGTCTAAAAGAAATTGAGTGGGAGAGTTCGGGAATGGAGACATAGACAATCTCCCCTCTCCTTGCCACTCAAGAATCATGAATTCTAATCTCTTGCTCGTGATTCTCCTAGCCAAAACCCTAGCTTAGCTTTGCTCTTGCTCTTACTCACTCAAAACTCAAAGAAATGAATTGTGATACTATTCATGTGTTTGACTTGCTACTTATACTACTTTCCATTGTCATGAACCAAGCCCAAATGGCTTAGGCCCAATGCCTCTCACGCCCATTAAGCCCAAACTAAAGGTTCTCGCGTCTAATAACTTACGCTCGGCTAAATAATTATTCGCCGCACACTAAAATAATAAAAGCCAATTAATAAATAAAATAATCATCTAATAAAATATACGAATACGAAAAATGGGTCGTTACAATGTGTATGTAAACTATCCATATATAGTACGTGAAATGGAGAGATACTCTTTTTGACACAAAAGTATCTACTGTTGATTCTTTTTCGTGCTGTTGTGGAGAGGATCAACTTTTTCTTTCTTGCGGTGGTGTGCATGATGTGGTCTTGTTAAAATAAAATTGAGATAAAATTGTTTAATCAAATTTAATGCCTTCAAATAGGTATTAGATTTAATCATTATTGTACATATATAATTTAATCTGATATTACATAATTGCCTCTGATGTGGTATATTTAAAGAAGAGGAAAATATCAGTTAGTAATTCAAATGTGTATATAAATTATATATGCCAATTAATTCACCAAAAAAATGTATACAAATGTCAGTTTTTTTTTTTAATAAAAAATGAGTGCTTACTTGTGCAAATTAATTTGGTTTTATTTTTATCTCAACTAACAATGTTGTGAATGTGCAATTGATCAATTTCTTTTTTTACAATTTACTTTTCTAACCTATTAATTGTTGATGTTTTATCTTTGTTACACAGTGGCTGGAAATTATAATCTAATGAACGAAATAAATCCTAAATTTGAACATCTCAATTTGTGTCAACTAGAATTAGAAACGGTGAAAAACTTAAAGAAAATAACATTTCTAGCTCTATATATTACAATTATTACAACAAGTAAACCTGTCTTCTTCCTTCTCATTACTAATCGCCACAATATTTGATCAAAAGACCAACTATTATTGTTGGGTTTTTGTATGATTGGCTACATTTTGCAAAAACATATTTTAGCCAAGTGTTGAGACAAGTGTGCTGACCCCAAGTGTTGTGACAAATGTTGTTACACTTTGGAACAACACCTGACTCTGTTCCTGCGCGCGCCAGCTAAGGTGTTATTATTTTCTACTGAATCTTTTGAAGATCTGTTTAAAGAATTATGTCAAGGTTTCTTACAGAGGAAGGCGCACGTGTTTAATGTGTTTCATGAGGCAGCTGAACCCTAGTTTTATTTTCCAAAGGAATTATATTTTTGGAAAATATATTTTTGCGGTTTCAAAAATATAACTATTATTTTCAG
The DNA here is from genome assembly GCF_020283565.1 of Trifolium pratense. Classification (NCBI taxonomy): domain Eukaryota; kingdom Viridiplantae; phylum Streptophyta; class Magnoliopsida; order Fabales; family Fabaceae; genus Trifolium; species Trifolium pratense. Next base: position 30,563,449 of record NC_060063.1, read on the forward strand.
AAATATACCACTGCTGCCGCAATTCTAGAAGCCCTAATTTTTTCTTGAAGCCCAAGTCGTTCTACTACTATAAATACGAAGGCAAGCATATGGTTTCAAGCATCTAAAATCGTGTTCTTACAAAGCGTGTGTTTTAGGGATTTTAGAGTGTTAATTGTGAGCCTATCTTGTGTCTCATTGATGCAAGCTTAGGACCTGAGTGTTATTGAGTTGTAAGTGTGAACTTCTCCTAAGCTTTGAAGTACGGAGATTGTTCTATTGTGTTGTGTGGTTTACTCGCAAGCTTTTAAGCAAGAGTGAATCCTAGTTTCTTAGGAGTGTGTCTCCACCTGTTGTGTTTGTGAAATTGAATAGCAGCGCTGTCTGTGTTGCTAAGGTGGGAATTGGGACGGGGTCTCATATCTAGGAGTTCCTAGGTAGAAGGGTCATTGGGTAGTGATTAAGTGAGAAGTTGTAAACGGGTGAGTTTAGCTTCGAAGTAATACTGCTGATAGTGGACTTCATTCCTGGATTGGTATCCCCCAGAGTAGGCTTTAGGCTGAACTGGGTTAACAACTCTTGTGTGTTATTTACTTTACTGTTTGTATTGTTTTATGTTATTTGCTCTGTTTATAGACAAGTGTTGGCGCACCAGTAACAACATCTGTCTACAACAGACAAGTGTTGCTACACCTTGAGCAACACCTGTCCACTGTGTGCCAGGAATTTCAATTGGCATCAGAGCGGGCACCCTGTTCTGAATTTTAGGGTGAGCTCCAGGGAAATCGTTTCTGGCAAGGATGGACAAAGAAGGAGGTTTTGTTACCAGACCACCTCTCTTGGTTGGCGCTTCAAACTATGACTATTGGAAGTCCCGCATGATGGCCTTCCTAAAACAAATTGATAGCAAGACATGGAAGGCAATTCTGAGAGGATGGACTCCACCTGTGAAGATGGACAAAGATGGTAAACCAACTCTTGAGTTGAAATCTGCTGAAGAATGGTCCAAAGAAGAAGATGAGCTTGCTCTTGCAAACTCAAAAGCATTATATGCGCTATATAATGGTGTTGACAAGCACATATTCAGACTCATCAAAAAGTGTGTCTGTGCTAAGGAAGCTTGGACAATTCTTGAGACTGTTCATGAAGGTACCTCTAAAGTGAAGCTGTCTAAGCTACAACTCCTAACAACTAAGTTTGAGAATCTAAGAATGAATGATGATGAAACCATTCAGGATTTTCACATGACCATACTTGATTTTGACAATCAATTTGATGCCTTGGGTGAAAAGATACCTGAAGAAAAGCTGGTAAGAAAAATGCTCAGGTCTCTACCTAAGAAGTTTGACATGAAAGTCACAGCTATAGAAGAAGCAAAGGATATCACAGATATGAAGCTAGATGAACTAGTTGGTTCATTACAAACCTATGAGGTAGCCACAAATGAAAAGATGGATAAGAAAAACAAAAGTATTGCTTTTGTTTCAAATGCTGAAGAAGAAGATCAACTGAGTGACACAGAATCTGAACAAAGCATCTCTGATGCAATGGTTCTTCTGGGAAAACAATTTAATAAGGTGCTAAAGAGAATGGACAAACGCTCTAAGACAGGTGCAGCTGACATTGGTCGCAACACTTACAGGAATTTCAGAAAACCTGTAACAGATGAGAAATCAGCTCCAAATAAAGGTGTTCAATGCCATGAATGTGAGGGGTTTGGTCACATCAGAAGTGAATGTGGAACCTTTCTGAAGAAACAAAAGAAGGGGTTAACTGTAACTTGGTCAGATGAAGATTCTGAAGGAGAAGCTGATACTGCAAAAGCTATACATGTATTGACAAGTGTTTGCACATCTGACACTGAATCATGTGAAGAAGTGTAACACCCAAACCCGTTATTTAATTAACTCTGCCTTTATAAAATCTTTTTCGAAAATACGCAGCGGAAAAATTGAAAATCTGATTTATAAAGCGCTGGTTTGAATATCACAAACTTCATTCAAAGATAATACTAATACATTTGTCTAGTATAATATTCGAATGAACTAAAAACAAAACCTCGCATCAAACGATGCGTTATTAGTTATACAAAACGGATACTTTTCAAATGAAAGCTTAAGACCAATAGAGTATACTAAGAGGACTACATGCATATACATATAAAACCCCTTTTTCCCGTGTCTCAATTAGAGCAGAGCTTCACCATTGCACTCGGACGAGGCTAACACATAACCTGTCAACCTGGACCCCCAAAGGTCCAGCAATTAACACAAAGCAGAGAGTTAGAAAACATAAACATAAATATAAGTGTGAGTAGTATACTACACACTTCACACGCTATCATACATTTCTAACTCACGCACATACATCGTCAAATACGACTACCAATCAATCATTCATTTACGAACAATCCAATCATATAGTTTCACGTCTTCTCGGACACTACCAAAGTGTTCATTTTATAGTCATGACGGACTCTACACTTGTTCATTTTATAGTCATGACGGACTCTGCTCATATACCAAGACATGGCAACAATCACAGTATTAAACAATTAGTAAATACCAAAGCTTAACACATATGGAAAACACATTACAATCCAATCAGATAATGTCACATAACAATTATCAAATACATGTGCATTTACCCTAATGCATCTAATGCCAATTATCCAATGTCATGTCATCCCTAGACACGACTAATGCATGTGGTACCAATTGCCTTTTACCCCTCATGGATAAGTTAAACAGTTTTACATCTTGCCGGATTGTTCGGAACTTACCAAACCTTCATATCCCTCATGGATAAGTTAAACAGTTTTATATCCTGCTGGATAGCAGCTCTAGATCTTATGGATTCATCTAATCCGATCCTCGGCTTCCTTATGGACTCAAAAATCCATTTAAATCTATTGGAACCCAAGTTTCCAATTCAACATATATATACATGAATGCATGTATGTTTGCACATATCATCAATATGATATTTCTAGCTCGAAGCTACTCATTATGAATGCGGAAACACAATTCCAACATCTAACACATTAGGATAACACAATATCCTATCACTCAAATCATAATTATTCACATGATAATTATCTGCATAACCATTTTTATACACATAAGGTTTCATTTACACTTATGTCATAAAACACACATCATTTCCTTAACATTGCAAATTAATGCTAAAACATCTTATTGCTCACTTTAAGCTACAACTTATTGCATACACGTTTATCGATCATATAACGATTAACAATAAGCATTAACAACATCAACATGTATCAACAAACATGTAAGGATGCCCTTAAACCATGTTACAAGTGCCTAATTGCACTTAAAACAATTATTAAAAGTTGCTGTCACAGTGCTGTTCGCTGAGCGAATCCGTAGCGAACCCGTAGCGAACACGTAGCGAACACGTAGCGAACACGTAGCGAACACGTAGCGAACACGTTCGCTGTAGCGAACAGGTAGCGAACTACATCAGAGGGTTACAGGTACATGGCGAACAGATAGCGAACCCGTAGCGAATCCGTAGCGAACTTATTCGCTAAGCGAATCCGTAGCGAATCCGTAGCGAACTTATTCGCTAAGCGAATCCGTAGCGAATCCGTAGCGAACTACACCAGAAAATATCTGTTCTTGAGCCATCTAAGGCGGTTTAACATTGATTCCACTCAAAAATTCATCCAAACATGTTATAAATTCATATAAACAGCCATTTCAAACATATATGGTATCAAGGAACATTAATCATCCCTTCTAAACATCCAAATACATCAAATAATCAAAATCATGCCAATTTCTTACAAAATAAGCAAAGTTGCATAAACATGCAAATCATTGATCAAACATCTACATATTCCCATTTTCAACTCCCCAAAGTTGTTTACCTCATCTACCATGAGTTCACTACACATGTTAGGATCAAAAGAATCCATTTTCCATTAAGGAAATCACCCACAAAACCCACAAGAAAATAGAGTGGAAAGAGTTTGGGAATGGAGGAATCGACATCCTCCCCTCTTTCGAATCACTCACGAATATGTAATCTAACTCTCGTACCTTAGCTCGACGAATCCACAAGCTTGCTCTTCTCTTTCTCTCCCACGAGCTCCTCTCTTCCTCATGAGCTCCTTGCCCTAGCTAAGCTCTTGAACTTCTCATGGATTGTAACTTATGAGACTATTCACCCAAACTTATGCTACTTATAGAGCTCCCATTGTTCTCATGGATCCAAGCCCACTTGGCTTAGGCCCAATGCCTATCCCACGCCCAAAGGCCCAAACAACATAACTTCTCGCTCATTAACTTACGTTCTCGCTAAATGATTATTTGCCGCTTAATAATTTAATTATAAATCACGCCCTCGCGTAATAAAATAATTAAATAACGAATACTAAATTTTGGGTCGTTACAAGAAGAACTAACCTTTGATGAGCTTGCTGAATCATATAAAAAGCTGTGTCTGAAGAGTGCAGAAGTCTGCAGAGTCTCTGAAGAGCAAAAAGAGACAATCACTAAGTTGCAAACTGAGAAAGCTGCTAATTTATCAAGAATCTCTGAATTTGGTACTAAATGGGAAGATAATTTAAAGATCATTGAGCAACAGAAGGCAACTATCATCAACTTAGAAGCTGACAAGATCAAACAACTGACTGAGATAGCCCATCTGAATGAAGAGGTAACTGAATTAAACTCTCATCTTGAGAATTTAAAGAAGCATGTTCTTAGGCTATTCAAAGGAAGTGATCTAGATGAAATCCTAGAAACTTTGCCTGCCCCTAGTAGATCCAAAACAGGCATTGGGTATGAATACAAAAATGTTAATAGGATTATGGATTACAACAAAGAAGGGAAATTTTTGCCTGAGTTGAGTAAACAACCGTCTCCAAAAATGCATGACAGGATGTCGCCACACCTGTCTCCTAGACAGCAGAGACAAGTGTTGCCACATGTGGCACCACATCAGCAAAGATGGCAGAGACCTAGGTTTATACCTAGACCAAGAAGCAGGTACCATTCATGGAGATGTCATCACTGTGGAAGAAAGGGGCACATAAGGCCTTATTGCTACAAACTGTATGGTTATCCAAGTGAAATTCCACAAGAATCTGATCAATCCATCACTAAAACAAAGATGGAATGGAAGCAAAAAGATGATGCAACCAATACCAAGGAGTATACAGCTGAAAGCAGTGGGAAAAGTCTGATTGCCCATACATCTCTCAGAGCATCATCAAAAGAAGATTGGTACTTTGATAGTGGCTGTTCCAGACACATGACTGGTGTTGAAAAATATTTAAAGGAAGTAAAATCTTATGCCACAAGTTTTGTGACATTTGGAGATGGAGCAAAGGGGGAAATCAAAGGTATTGGAAGACTTATTGACCATGGTCTACCAAAACTTGAAAATGTTCTCCTTGTAAAAGGACTAACTGCCAATCTAATCAGTATAAGCCAACTATGTGATCAAGGCATGAAAGTCAACTTTACAAAAAATGAATGTCTGGTCAGCAATAATGAAGGAGACATCCTTATGAGGGGTGTTAGATCAAAAGACAACTGCTACTTGTGGATCCCTTTTGAAGAAGGTAATGTATCTACATGTCTCTTAACTAAAAATGAAGAGGTTAAGCTGTGGCATCAAAAATTAGGACACCTTAACCTGAAGAGCATGAAGAGAGTCATATCAGAAGAAGCTGTCAGAGGACTACCAATCTTGCAGATACAGGAAGGCAATATCTGTGGTGAATGTCAGATTGGGAAGCAAACCAAAGTGTCGCACCAAAAGTTGCAACACTTGTCCACCTCTAGAGTTCTTGAGTTACTACATATGGATCTGATGGGGCCCATACAAGTTGAGAGTCTTGGAGGTAAGAAACACTACCACAAAAAAGGGTTATTATAGCACTTTTTTTTAGCTTTAATAGCACTTTTAAGTGCTATTGAAGCTGGTGCTATTGTAAGTATGTAGCTATTATAGCACTTTTTAAAGTGCTATTGTTAGATCAATCTTTAATAGCGCTTTACACTCTGAAGCGCTATAGTAGACCTGTTTTGGCAAAATGCTTTAATAGCGCTTTTCAGAAAAGTGCTATGATAGCTACATACTTTAATAGCACTTGTGTTCAAAAGTGCTATTGTTTGCCCTGCCTTTAATAGCACTTCAACACAAAAGCGCTATTGTATGTAATTTTTTTTTTACAATTTGGAATTTTTTTTTCAACAAATCTGTTTTTTTTTTTTTTACAAGCTGCAACTTTTTCTTTTTCAACAGCTCTGTCTTTCCAACATGGAACTTAAATTGTATTTTTGACCTGAAACTTAAAAACATAGTAGCAAATAATACAAAAGACAAAAATTATATTGATAAAGATATAAAAAGGCACAAAGAAGGCCAATAAGTACCATCAAGTTACATGAGTCTCCCATCCTTCACAAAACATACAAAGAAGCAAGACAACTTTGTGTCCAAGATAAAAACAAACTAATTATCCTAACTCACTAGATGATGTTCATGACACTAATTATAACAAGACAAACTAATTAACCTAAGCAAATCCTCCGCCAATTGCCAAACCAAGCAACCATCTTTCACGTTTTCAAGAAGTCCCTGAAAAATTAAAAAGAAGAGAATGGAAAAGTTTAGCAGTAGCTACATTTCATAACTTTGAGCCAATATCCAACTAAATTATCATCAACAACATTCATATATAGTTCTCCTAACATGCTTAACAAAGACAAACTCAAACTTAGACATTAATAACATGTCCTCATATTACAGTTTTATTCCCAAGTTAACAAATGATTGACTGCACCAGTTACGGATTCAAGATGGAACTTCAGATATTGTCCTACTCCCTGCACAAATGATTGACTGCACCAGTTACCCACTTTAAAAAGATAAGAGTTTCCATGACATATGTAACTAAAACTGCTAAATCTATTGTAATAAAGTCAAACTTACCCCATATTCAGACACAGGGATACCCTGTTGGGCACGCACTTAGTGTGCTTGTCGTCGAGTCAACCACTGCAAGGGGTTAAACAAGCCAAAATGATTACTGCAACAATTTAGATATGAAATAATGAAGATGAATACTATTCTTTTGCAGATATTCTATGTTTATAAGTTGTTTAGAACAAGAACAACACAACAAATGGAGTGAAAAGAGATTGTGACATGGTAATAATTCAAAGAAATATCTAATGGTTAATAGAGCACCAGCACTAACCATCCCCATTGACATGCAAGCAATGCAAAGAATGATGGCATTTCCAATTAATTACAACAATAACTCTACAAGTTCAAGTGTCAAGAATACAAGAAGACTATGTGGTAAAAAAAAAGGTAACAATAAGTAGCAGAAATGCTACATACACACGCAATGGTGAATAATAGTACATAGTCTATGATAGGTAAATTTGAAAAATATGAAACTATAGTTTGGTCTATTATTTTTCTTTTTCCAATTGAGTAAGAAAGTTAGGACAAACAAAATATGACACTAACCATAAGCTTATCCCGCAATATCCGCTCGCGTGGCTATGTAAATTTTGGACTCTTACCAAGTTACATACACTTAAATTTTGAAGTTCAATTGACAAGGAACTTCATTACAGTCAAGTTGAATATGCATTGCATTACAAAGGGACTGCAACTGACAAGGAATTGCACAATTTAATTGTTCACTATCCATCCAATTTACACAATCAGACACAATCCAAATTATTTCCAGACAATATTAATCAGACGCAAGATAATCTATTTGTTCACTATCCATCCAATTTACACAATCCAAACTGACAAAGAATTAAAAATGATCACGTAGAAAATATTACATTTGATACAATCCAAATTGACAAGGAATTTAAAGATCATACAATAGAAAAATCCAAAATGTAAAAGGAATCAACAACAATAAAATAAAGAGAGGGGAAATATTTACCTTCAAGCCTTCAACAATGGAAAAAATCCTTCAATTTAGGATTTAGGGTTTAACAATGGAGGATTCGTCTGGGTTCAGTCAAGATGTGGTGAGAAGATGGTGGTTCGGTAGGTGGTTTATTGGTTCTGAGATGGTGGTTTCTAGGTTTGAGACGGTGGTGATGGTGGCGATATGAGGGTTTGGGAAGTGTCGGAGGAGTCATCGGAGAGGTTGAGAGTGGTGACGAAGGTGACTTGACGTAAGAGAAGGCCGTCGATTGAGGAAGATGCCGTGGTGGTTGAGAAGTCGTGGATTAGTGAGGCCGTCGATAGGGGAAGCGGTGAGTGAGAGTTCGTCGAGACTGGAGAGTGAAGATTGAACGTGTGTGAGGGAGAAGGATTTCACAATATATTCCGTTTATTATATTATTATATTATTTTTATTAGGGAGAAAGTGCTATATAATATAATAGCGCTTTTCAAAAGTGCTATCTAAGCTATATTTATTATAGCACTCGCACCAAAAGCGCTATTAAAGACTTTTGATAAATTTATTTCACTATTTACGATAGCACTTCTGTAGTAAAGCGCTATTATATGCATTTGGGTGACATCTTTAATAGCACTTCTGTAAAAGTGCTATTAAATTAGTGCTATTGTAAGCTAAAATTGTAGTAGTGAAATATGTTCTTGTTATTGTTGATGACTTCTCTAGGTATACTTGGGTGAATTTCATTAGGGAAAAATCTGAGACTTTTGAAGAATTCAAAAATCTTTGTATACAACTTCAAAAAGAGAAAGACTGTGGTATTGTAAGAATCAGAAGTGACCATGGTAAGGAATTTGAAAACTCTAAATTTGCTGATTTTTGTGCTGCTGAAGGAATAATTCATGAATTCTCTTCACCAATTACACCTCAACAAAATGGTGTGGTTGAAAGAAAGAATAGAACCTTACAAGAATCTGCTAGAGTAATGTTGCATGCCAAAAATGTTCCTTACAAGTTCTGGGCTGAAGCCATGAATACAGCATGTTACATTCACAATAGAGTAACATTAAGGAAAGGTACTGCTACAACATTGTATGAACTATGGAAGAATAGGAAGCCTACTGTGAAGTACTTCCATGTGTTTGGGTCAAAATGTTATATTCTGGCAGATAGAGAACCTAGGAGAAAATTGGATCCCAAAAGTGATGAGGGGATATTTTTAGGTTACTCAACCAACAGCAGAGCGTACAGGGTTTTTAACTCCAGAACAAGAACTATGATGGAATCAATTAATGTTGTTGTTGATGACAGTGATACAACAAGTGCAGATCCAGCTGAAGAGACAGATGTCATAACACCTGTCCCAACACCTGATGATGATCAAACTGAACCTGAACCTGATCAACATTCTGAGTCTACTACAGAGGTTCCTAGACCAAACAAGGGACCATCTACTAGAACACAGAAGAATCATCCTCTGGAACTTGTCATTGGAAATCCAAATCAAGGAATTGCAACAAGAAGATCAAAAGAAGCAATCTCCAATTCATGTTTCATATCAAAGATTGAACCAAAGAATGTTAAAGAAGCTTTGACTGATGAATACTGGATCAATGCTATGCAGGAGGAACTGACTCAGTTCAAAAGAAGTGAGGTATGGGATCTAGTACCTAGACCAGATGGTATAAATGTTATTGGTACAAAGTGGGTGTACAAGAACAAAACTGATGAAAATGGTGATATTACTAGAAATAAAGCCAGACTTGTAGCACAAGGATACACCCAGATAGAAGGAGTAGATTTTGATGAGACTTTTGCTCCAGTTGCTCGCTTGGAGTCCATAAGATTACTCTTGGCTGTGGCATGCATTTTGAAATTCAAGCTATATCAAATGGATGTAAAAAGTGCATTCCTAAATGGCTATCTAAATGAAGAGGTATATGTTGAGCAACCAAAAGGGTTTGTAGATCCAAGCTTTCCTAACCATGTTTACAAACTAAAGAAAGCACTTTATGGATTGAAACAAGCCCCTAGAGCATGGTATGAAAGGTTGACTGAATTTCTTGTCAGCCATGGATACAAGAAGGGTGGAAATGATAAAACCTTGTTTGTAAGAGAAGAGAAAGGGAAGCTAATGATAGCTCAGATCTATGTGGATGATATTGTATTTGGTGGAATGTCGCGACAAATGGTGGAACACTTTGTGCATCAAATGCAATCTGAATTTGAAATGAGCCTTGTAGGTGAGCTAACTTATTTTTTAGGTCTTCAGGTCAAACAAATGGAAGACACCATATTTATCTCTCAAGAAAAATATGCAAGAAACATTGTGAAGAAATTTGGTATGGAAGGTGGTAGTCACAAAAGGACACCTGCACCTACACACTTGAAGCTTACCAAAGATGAGAAAGGTGTTGATGTGGATCAAAGTCTCTATAGAAGTATGATTGGGAGCTTACTATATCTCACAGCTAGCAGGCCTGATATCATGTTTGCAGTTGGAGTTTGTGCTAGATACCAATCTGAACCCAAGATGAGTCATCTGACTCAAGTAAAGAGGATCTTCAAATATGTCAATGGCACATGTGGCTATGGAATTCTATACTCTCATGGTAATGATTCTACCTTAATTGGATATTGTGATGCAGATTGGGCTGGAAGTGCAGATGATAGAAAGAGCACCTCTGGTGCATGTTTCTTCTTGGGAAACAATCTAGTATCTTGGTTTAGTAAGAAGCAAAATAGCGTGTCTCTATCAACAGCTGAGGCAGAATATATAGCAGCTGGGAGTAGTTGCTCTCAATTGTTATGGATGAGACAAATGTTGAAAGAGTATAGTGTGGAGCAAGATGTCATGACACTTTACTGTGACAATCTGAGTGCTATAAACATCTCTAAAAATCCTATTCAACATAGTAGGACTAAGCACATTGACATACGTCATCATTTTATAAGAGAGCTTGTAGAAGAAAAAATTGTTAAACTTGAGCACATTGCATCTGAAGAACAATTAGCAGATATTTTTACTAAAGCTTTGGACGCAAGTCAATTTGAAAAATTAAGGGGCAAATTGGGAATTTGCCTTTTTGAAAATCAATAGCAGTTATTGCAAGGAGAGTGTACAACAGTTACTTTATCTTCCCTCCTACACTCTCTGCACGTTTACAAAGGGAAATCATTACAACATTTATTCTATTCCCAAAACACGCAACCAACTACTCAACTTCTTGTGTTCGTTCCAAACACAAACAGAACTGCATCTTCTCTCGATCAAAATCCCTCCAACTTCTTCATCAACTCTGCTTTAATCTTGACCTTTCTTAGAAAATCTCACTCAATAATCATGTCTGATTCTGCAAAATCCTCACCAACGAAGAATGAAGATGTTCCGTCACCACAAATGGTGATTAATGCTATTCCTCTCAACACCATACCTTCCACAAGTCCAACGATGAGGAGAAAATCAGTCGCAAAGAAGGAAAAATCATCACGAACGAGTATAAATCCTTCATCTCCCTCCACTTCAATTAAGAAAAAGAAGAAGAAAAGCAAGAAATCGCGAACTGAATCGAGAAGGGCCTATACAATGTCTGAACTGTATAATGATCCACTGCCATCGAGTGATGCTCCTACACCTGTCATTAATCCTGCAGAAGAGAATGTTGACACATCTGGTAAGACTTCTGTTAATTTAGGTCTTAATGTTGAAAATCCTACTGAAACCCTAGGCTTAAAGGACCCTGCTATGTCTGAAAAATTGGGGAAAACTGTTCCTAACCCCCCTACTGTTGTTGATGCTAATATTGGTGCTTCCACTGAGACCAATGAGGCTGTTGCTGATGAGTCTCTCAAGAAAACTGCTCCTGAGAGTCATGTTGCGCCGAATGTTGCAACACATGGCGCTGCGCCAAATGTGGTGCCAGATGTTACCACATCTTTGGCACAAGAGAACCTTGTGGACTATTCTGAGTCTGATGAGAGTCCCCCACCTAAGGATACTGATAAAGGAGCTGTTTCTGATAAAGTTGTGAATGAAACTCCTGAGGTGATAATTGTTAATGAAAATGAAACTACTGTTAGTGATAAGGCTATTCCTGCACATTCTGAAGCTAGTGTAGCTAGGAGGACTAGAAGTAGGGCTGGTAAAGCTGTAGAGACTGCTAGTACACCTGTCCAAACACCCAAACCCTCTAAGGCTGGAAAAGCTACTGGTAAAAAGCCTGTGTATGGACCTCCAAAACCTGTAAGTAAGGTGGTTCCTAGAACTGAGACTAGAAAAAGGAAAGCTCCACCAACAAGTGATTCTGAGTTTGAGCCAGAGACAGATGTTGCTGCATCTGGCAGCACATCCAGGAAGAGTATAGGAAGGAAGAAGATCCCTCAAACTGTTCCCTATGCTCCTTTGGATAATGTTTCATTCCATCTGGAAAATGGGTCTGCAAGATGGAAGTTTGTATATCACAGGAGGTTAGCTCTGGAAAGGAATTTAAAGAATGATATTCTTGAATGTCCTCTTGTTGTTGAAGCTCTTGAGTATGCAGGTTTGATGAAAACAGTGGTTGGTCTGGACAAGTGCTATGACAGGCTTGTCAAGGAATTTTTGATTAATGTGGCTGCAAACTGTAATGACCCAGCAAGTCCTGAGTACAGGCAGGTATTTGTACGTGGAAAGTGTGTGAATTTCTCACCAATTGTGATTAATCAATATCTACAAAGAAGTTCTGATGAAGTGGCTCCTCTAAAAGCCACAGATAATGAAATCTGCAAGGTCCTCACTGGTGGAAAAATTAAAGTGTGGCCAAGTAAGGCAAAACTGTCTGCAACTTCCCTCTCTCCATTTTATGCTGTTCTGAATAGAATTGCTGCACATAATTGGGTGCCTACAACCCACTCAGGTGATGTGGCAAGAGGATTGGGTAGGTTTATCTATGCTGTGGGTACCAAGGCCAAGTTTGATTATGGATCTTATTTCTTTCAAGAAACTTTAAGCCATGCCCTGACTTATGCTGTTGAGAAGCCAGTTGCTCTCCCTACTCTGCTATGCAATATAATTCTTGAGCAACACCCAGATATACTAAGGAGTACTGATGTTCCTTGTAAAAGGAAAGGGGTGTTGGTGATTGAGCAGAGGCTGCTGGATGGGACAAATGCTGCAGCAGGTGTTGGCACATCTGTCCAGACTGGTGTTCTTTCTAGGAAGCAGATGATTGCTGATTTGACTGAGACCAGCAGAGCCCTTGAGGCAAGAAAATTGAAAATTGACCGTGTGATTGAGGCACTCAAGGCTGAGGAAGCTGCTGAAATGGCTGAGGGTGAGCCAGATGGAAAAGAAGGAAAAGAGGCTAGTGAGTCTGAGGATGGTTCTGAGGATGTGATGGAGGACTCTGATGAAAGTTCTTCAATCTGATCTCTGATGTTTTTCTTATGATTTTTCTGATGTACTTTTGTTGTTTCTTTTGTTGTTCCTTATGGGCAAGGCCCTGAATTTCTAGCACCTGTGTGTGCTCTATGGTCTGTAATAACTGCACACTGATATTCTCTATGCTCTGGTACACTACGATTTCCTATTCATGATGTTTGTCTAAATTGTGGCTAAAAAGGGGGAGTAGTGTGTGTGTGTGAAGTGTGAAGACAGATGTTCTCACATCTGGTGACTGTGTTTGTGTTTTTGTTCGTATGCTCGTATTGAGGGGGAGTGTGAGCAATATGCATGTACTGAGGGGGAGTAGTGAATATTCTTTCTCTATCTGGTGTGTGTATGCATGAATTCAGGGGGAGTGTAAGTATTCAGGGGGAGTGTGAGTGATATTATCTCTTGATCGCCTGAATGTTTGATGACAAATGTTGTGCCAAGTGTTATGGCACCTGACTATTGAGTCCACTATCTACTGTGACTGAGAATTTATTTTTCTCAGATGCCTATGGGAGTTTATTTCTCCCTTGTGTTGTTCCATGAGGCTAGTTGTTTTATTATTCCGCTGTTGCATTGCCTCTGATGCTACTTACCTCTCTTGGAAGTAGTTTTACTATGTGTTACTTTCTTTCCTAGTTGTGTGATCATGTTGACTCGAAGGAAAGGTAATACTGTATCTCTCTATATACTGGTCTAATATTGTTTTAGCCAAAATTTGCCAAAGGGGGAGATTGTTGGGTTTTTGTATGATTGGCTACATTTTGCAAAAACATATTTTAGCCAAGTGTTGAGACAAGTGTGCTGACCCCAAGTGTTGTGACAAATGTTGTTACACTTTGGAACAACACCTGACTCTGTTCCTGCGCGCGCCAGCTAAGGTGTTATTATTTTCTACTGAATCTTTTGAAGATCTGTTTAAAGAATTATGTCAAGGTTTCTTACAGAGGAAGGCGCACGTGTTTAATGTGTTTCATGAGGCAGCTGAACCCTAGTTTTATTTTCCAAAGGAATTATATTTTTGGAAAATATATTTTTGCGGTTTCAAAAATATAACTATTATTTTCAGAAATATACCACTGCTGCCGCAATTCTAGAAGCCCTAATTTTTTCTTGAAGCCCAAGTCGTTCTACTACTATAAATACGAAGGCAAGCATATGGTTTCAAGCATCTAAAATCGTGTTCTTACAAAGCGTGTGTTTTAGGGATTTTAGAGTGTTAATTGTGAGCCTATCTTGTGTCTCATTGATGCAAGCTTAGGACCTGAGTGTTATTGAGTTGTAAGTGTGAACTTCTCCTAAGCTTTGAAGTACGGAGATTGTTCTATTGTGTTGTGTGGTTTACTCGCAAGCTTTTAAGCAAGAGTGAATCCTAGTTTCTTAGGAGTGTGTCTCCACCTGTTGTGTTTGTGAAATTGAATAGCAGCGCTGTCTGTGTTGCTAAGGTGGGAATTGGGACGGGGTCTCATATCTAGGAGTTCCTAGGTAGAAGGGTCATTGGGTAGTGATTAAGTGAGAAGTTGTAAACGGGTGAGTTTAGCTTCGAAGTAATACTGCTGATAGTGGACTTCATTCCTGGATTGGTATCCCCCAGAGTAGGCTTTAGGCTGAACTGGGTTAACAACTCTTGTGTGTTATTTACTTTACTGTTTGTATTGTTTTATGTTATTTGCTCTGTTTATAGACAAGTGTTGGCGCACCAGTAACAACATCTGTCTACAACAGACAAGTGTTGCTACACCTTGAGCAACACCTGTCCACTGTGTGCCAGGAATTTCAATTATTATTATAACTGGTAAAAAAAGGAGTCATAATACAAACAAAGAGTACTAGGTAGAAGTACTCAAAAGCAAAATAAAAAGCTAAAAACATGAACAACACTTGTAGAAAGAAAAAAAAAAGAAAAAAAAAAAAGAGAAAACAACACACTATTCAGGACCAAATCAGCAGCATGATCAGCTTGTAGCACCTTAATTAACTCTATCAATACCAAAGGTAGCAACAACTTTATTTCATTTTTAGTTTGAAGATGAGGAGGAGGATAATGATGAGGAGAAGTATGAGTAAGATTAAGATTTGGAACAGGCACCAACAACAGCCTTTTAGGATGGCGTAGGAGGGTGGAGGAGGTGGTGTTATTGGGTAATAATTTGGACAGGGGGATGATGATGATGGTGGTGGTTGTGGTGTTAGTCTCTTTTCACCACGTCTTGGTTGTGGTGGTAGTGGTTGATGATGGCTCATTCTCTGTTTTGCCCTTGGTATGTTTGCTTTTCGGGCGTTTTGGCTATTAGGAATTGTGAGAGTACTACAGAAAAAGGCAACTTTGATTCTCACAAGGGTGTCTGTCTCACAATTGGCTATTAGGATTTGGCTATTAGAATCAAAGTTTCGGGGTTTGTTTTGGTTGAGTGGGGGAGTGATTGCTCTTTGTTCTTTTTCTTCTGGTCCTGTTTTGTCTTAGGGAGAGAAAAAGGCAAGAGATACAACCAAGCATCCCTAATGCAATGTCACCCTAGACATATCACACTATATATGCAATGTCACCCGTATCCAGATGAAGAAGGATATCGCACTATATATGCAATGTCACCCTAGACATATCTAATGCATGTGGTACCGTTTCGTCTTCATTAGAGTATCTCACCTCTAATATTCGTCTTTATCGGATAAATATAATCCGATATCCGTCTTTATTGGAATATCCAATATACAACAACAATTCATGAATGCATGTATATGTTTTTCATGAATTCACTCACAATTATTTAGCATAAAGCTCATCATTTACTATGTGGAACACTATCCAACATACTTCATCATTAAGATTAACAAAACCTTAATATTCTTCATTTACAACTTCATACATGATTAACAATCATTAACGATTAGCAATGAGCATTATAAGCATCAACAAGCATCAACAATCATGTAAGAATACCATTAAACCATGTTACAAGTGTCTAATTACACTTACAAACATCAACAAAAGTTGCAGTCTCAGTACTGTTCGCTTAGCGAACTGTAGCGAGCCTTAGCGAACACAACCAGAGAATTACTAACTCATGGCGAGCAGTAGCGAGCTGTTCGCTGAGCGAAGGCTTAGCGAGCCAAAGCGAACCACACCAGTGGAACACCTGCTCGTGGCGAGCTGTTCGCCACCAGTTCGCTGAGCGAAGGCTTAGCGAAGGCCTCCTGTCAGGAAAGCTCAAAACCTGCGTTTTCAACTTCAAATCACCCAAAAATCCCATTTTTCATGTTATAAATCCCAAATGAGTTTGTATTCAAGTATAACAAAAATGAAAAAATAAGAGTTATTTGGTGGCAATACTATAAAATACTAATGTACGCTTATAAAAAAAATAAAAAAATAAAAAATAATATATATATATAAGGAAAATGTTAAATAGTGCACTCGGTGCACTAGTTAAACATATCAATAAGGAAATTTTATCTTGAAACTCGTACATTCAATGCATTGAAAGTGTAAAATGTTGTTTTTATCAACATTAACTTTATGTTTTATTTCTATTTTTGGTATGCTTAACAAGTGCATCATGTGCACTATTTAACATGACCCTATATATAATACTAATGTACAATATATATTATTGTAAAAAACGTTAAACGGTGCCAGGGACGAATCCAGACATAAAAGTCTGGTGTGACCAAAATCTTAAGGGAACAAAAATTATACCGAAAATCTTTATATTGACTCCGTTTGAATTAACTTATTTTTGAGCTTATGCAATTTTTATGTATTATTATAAGTTTGTCAAGTATAGTTTATGATAAAAAAGCTTATAAAAATACAATTTTCACTAGTGTGAACTTATAAAATAGCATAAAACCTAATTTATATTGCATAAGTTGTTTGCATAAGCTAAAAAATAAGCTAATCCAAACGAGACCATAAAGAGGATACAAAAAAATTTGATGTGGACTTTTCATAATACCAATAATACGCTTGACTTTTTTTTAGCAACAAAAATCTTTTATTAACAAACTCACCATAACATAAGACATTTTATTTTTTTGACATAAGTTTGCATAATAGAAAATATGAATCACACAGACAGGCGCAGGACACGCCTGTCTGACAACTAGTAAAATATAATATTGTTAAAATAATATCATTGTCAATGAGCTAAAATTACAATGAAAACCTTCTACCATCCATTTGTTGAAAATGAGCTAAAATAATATCATTGTCAATTGTTCCTAAAACATCTCTTTCTATATAATTTACAAGACGGTTATTTAACCACTCATCACTCATTTTGTTACATAGCCGACTCTTCACTAAATTCATAGTTGAAAAAACATGTTCCACACTTGCATTTGCTACCGACAAGACTAAAGCCAACTTCAAAAGCTTATAAACTACTATGAAATGTGTTGTACTTATTTGTTTCCACAAGTTTTGCACAAAAATCTGGAAGTTCTTTTAACTTTTTAAAGGAAAGCAGCGTGTTTTTGAAGCAGGGAGACATATACTCTGAATTTTTTTCTTCTTTTAGTATAAATAAAAAAATCTAAAAAACCAGTGTGGCCAAGGCCACACTAGGCCTTCACATACATCCGCCCCTGAACAATGCTCCAGGGCACTATTTAAGTATTAATATGAAAGTTTTATTTTAAAACTTGTGTACTTAATACCTTAAAAATATAAAAAGTTGTCTTTCTATCATTAATTTTACCCGTAATTTCATTTTTAAGTATGTTCAACAAATACCCTTTTATGTGAGTGAGAATGATGAAAATGTATCAACCAATTGATTAAAAATAGAATTTATTTAATATAAACGTAAAACTTATTAAAGGATCTTGGATGTATTTTGCCTAGAATTTGGCTCGATCTTTTTAATTACTAAAATATGCAAACTAGTTTTCAGCTACTGGCTTCATATATCATTTTTTTTATAAGCAAAAAATGAATTATAAGAAATACAAGGGGTACTCAACCCTTACAATTCAGAATAGATCACTTTAGATATGTTGAAAACAATCTAAAAGATTATTACTGTCATTCATATATCATAAATCTCCTTCAGTTGGGTCTTTGTTTTAAAATATGGATGGAGCATTAAAATTACAATCATACGGTTGAATATTCAGTATAAGAGTTGTAAAATTGGAATGGCCTATACCGTGGCTATAATTTAAGGACTGATATTTGAACAATTAAAAATGTGACTATTTTTAGAACAATCATGTTATTTTGATTATCTTCCTAACCTATTGGTGTAATAATCTTTTAGATTGTCTTCAAAGCATTTAAAATTTTCTCTTGTATTGGTCGAAGTACCCCTAGTACTTCCTTTTATATAATATTTTATTGCTTATAAAAAAAATGTTAGTTTGATTATCCGTGAGAGAAAAAATTATTATTAAGTTGACGAAAAATTATTTTTAAATTGACAATATATAGTAGAAAAAATCGTTTGCAGCCAACTTTTTAGTTGTCAAAATAATTCTCTCTAAGACCTCGATAGGATATAGAATTGATCCTGGCTGCTCTTTTGGCAGTATTGTTGGCACGAGCATCAATCAATCTCATGCAGTTGTGGATATTGAAGAGATGGAACGCGGAATCAGGGCTGATAATAACTAGGGTTGACGTAAAAGCTAAGGTCGCAACTCAGATCCAATCCTAGCTCGAAGTAATGAGGTCACAACTCAGGGCTGAAGAAGGGAAGACATGGAGTTAATTCTCCATAGGGTATTTTTGTAGCAAGATCAGAGACAACAATATTAGCGCCACGACCAACATCAACAACCACAACAACACTCACAAATTCCGCAGCATCGTCCGCATCCTCAGCAACAACCCCACATCACTTTTCGCATATGCCAGCTTGCAACTCACCAATTCACGAGACCTCGCAGTTTGAGCCTATGCCATTTAAGAGGTCATCATTTAACGAGCCTGGGAGCAGATCGCGGTTTCCAGGTCAAATAGATATAGGAAGACGACTATCGACCTAGTAATGTTGATTTGAATCGGCCGGCGAGTCAACTACCACCAATTAATCCTGCTGCAACCCTAAGAGAGATCAATATTGATATGAGGAGCAATGATTTTGTTTTTGAAGCATTTCTTAATCCTTATAACAATCAAGGCGGCAGTAACGGCAATCAAGACGTCAGTCAAGGCGGCGACAATTCAATGAGGAGGCCAACATGCAGGCGGTGAGAAAATCAATCCCAAGATGATTACTACGGGGATACTATTTAGATATTATATTTTGTTGAATTTGTTTTATTTTATTTTTAAATTTGTAATATTTAAATATTTTGTGTGTTATGACATTTATCTATATTAGTTGTTTTATTATATTTATGTTTTATTTATTAATTATTTTAATATTAAATTTAAATTCTCATATTTAATTAATATAATTTTAAAAATATTAATAGAACATTTTTTTAAAAACAAATATATGCGGTTTAATAAAATAAAAGCATTTAGTGGCGGTTTGAACCGCCAATAAATACCGGTTAAAAAAGAAATACACTTAATGGCGGATTTTTCTGCCACAAACTAATCGTATAAAAAAAAATAAAATTAATAAACTTGCAGATTATAGTATGCTAATAACTACGAATTTTGTTATGTTTACTTTATGGCGGTTTAATATCGCCAATAAGTCGGCAGGTTCCTAATGGACAACTTTATGGTGGATTTTTCTGCGAATAAATTTATCGGTGTGCAATTTATTGGCAGATTAAAAGTCCATAATTTCTTAGCAAAATTATGGACTTTTGCTAAGAAATTATGAACTTTTTTCTTGTAGAGACATAATTAATGTATCTGATTGATTAAGTAAAAGAACCTAAAAAAAATGAATATTACTTCTATTTTGTCACGGATGAAGTACACATTTGAAGAAGAGCCGATAGATCTAAATGTCTACCCACTACCATCAAGGGATGCGCAACAACTAAAACATCGGTGACACAAAAAGTCATAAGCTTATTAGACTAATTTATTTCACCATAAGTCTAACTAATTCTTTTAAAAAAAAAAAAAGTCTAACTATTCAATCAAATAAAAAATAATATGGCATATTATTAATCTTATAATTGTAAGAATAAACATATACATGCAAGATGCATGCAATAATACTACTTTCCTTTCATTTGTACATCATAGAATTTGTTCCAGAAAGATGTAAGTAAAGTGGTTATAGAAAAGATAAAAGACAAATTTTCAACTAGTATTATAAAATAGACCCTGTGATATTCATTTTAAGTATTTTTTTTTATTACAAATGTTAAACAATCAATGCTCATTGATTCCTAAGAGATTACTATACTTGCACCTTAGTGTAGTTTACTCCTTCTTTATCCGTAACAAATTCCATATATGAGATTATGAGATATTTTGTTGTTTTTTTCCTTTCAAATATTCATTTCATTTTTTTAAAGTGAGTAAATAAAAGTTCCAGAGTTCAAAACCCCTTACCTATAATGTTTGTATAAGAAAAGGTATTATTTTAAATTCTATCATTGAAGCAAAAGAATGACATTTAATATATATGTAGACATAGAAATGACATTTTATTTTTATACCACCAATATCCGACCGACTAAATCATCTAATTTGGTTTGGGATCACTTCTGGTATCAAGTGATTTCACATCCCGATCGCAGTTGCGAAAATTGAATTGTGGTTCTCCCTACCAAATTCAACGTCAATTATCACTAGACTAATTAACAATTAGTAGATATTACATTAAATTTGTAAAAAAAAGAAAAGAAAAAAAATTGACATTAAATTCTATCATTTAAAAATAGCTTAAATAAATTAGCATAAAGTTAATTAAAACACTGTACTAGCCGCAGGTGATCCAGGTCCCTCAAAGGGTCATGTTACTAACAACCTTTAATCATTGAAGCAAAACGAAAAAGACTTTTAAAAAATTCACGGTTTATACTTTATATATAGAAAGTTTAGAAAAATCAAATAGGTCCTACATGTAACATGTGTCCTTCTAGGCAGAGAGATATAGACATTTGATTCCAATAATAACATTACATAACTTTCTTCTAATCTTCTTGACTAATCATATTAATAATTTGACAACCAACCATATAATCATTTTTAAGAAAAATTATTTTGTTCGTTCTATTTTCGCATAATTCATTATCCTTGGCAGCCACAATAATAGAATTAAGGGGAGGTTGGTTTACAAAATTATCGCTAATCAAGTTTGTCACTCAAGTATAAGTCGTTTTGATCATATTAAAAAAATTAAGAAATGTAATTAATGTTATATGAAAAGAGAAATTATGAATTAATTTACAAAATTATCTTTCAGTAATGATATGAGAAAGATAAATTGAGAAATTGAAAGAAGAAAAAGTAATAAATAATTAAAGGTACAATAAAAAAAACATTAAATGCTTCATTGATATTATAAAATGACTTATAATTTATTTTAAATAGTTTTCTCAAAGCTACTTATAATTTGATATGGAGGGAGTATTATACTATTTTGATGGGAAATAAAGTTGATGATTTATTTTATGCAAAATAATTAACTAATGATATATATA
Source organism: Trifolium pratense (assembly GCF_020283565.1). Lineage (NCBI taxonomy): Eukaryota > Viridiplantae > Streptophyta > Magnoliopsida > Fabales > Fabaceae > Trifolium > Trifolium pratense. The sequence continues at coordinate 30,585,321 of NC_060063.1, forward strand.
TATATATATATATATATATATATATATATATATATATATATATATATATATATATATATATATATATATGAGTCAGGATCCGTTGACACCAACTAGTTTGACACCAAATGTTACACCTCTCAATAACGTTTTAACCGATATAAATTTTATAAAATCCACCGTTGGATTGAAAGTTTACATCATATAGATCATTTGTGTAAAATTTCAGACAAATCCAAAATCATTTGATATGCTATTGAGACACATAAAGATTAACGGCATTTAAAAAAATACAAAAACCGTTCATTTTGATGTATCTCAATAACATATCAAATGATTTTGGATTTATTTGAAATTTTACACAAATGATCTATATGATGTAAACTTTTAATCCAACGGTGGATTTTATAAAATTTATATCGGTTAAAACGTTATTGAGAGGTGTAACATTTGGTGTAAACTAGTTGGTGTCAACGGATCCTGACTCTATATATATAGGGGTTTTCTAACTTAGACCCTAGTTAGGTCTAAGTTAGCAATGTGCACCTTTTCAATTGGACCAAAATACCCATTCTTTTTAATTAATTAACCAAAATACCCATCAATGGACGCGGATCCAGTGTCGCGCGCGTACCGAAGGACCATGGTTACAGACCGTTGATTTCCATCAGACAGCCAAGATCTGATCTCATCAAGACTGTCTGATCAATCCGACAGCCCAGATCATCCTGATCCATCAGATTCCAGCGCGTGCGCCACACTGGATTACACCCTGGAGAGAGAAAAATTTGCTTTTTAAAAGTAGGACACGTGTCACACAATGGTTGGCTGGACGTGATTTTTGTTCATTTAATACTTTGAACTCAATTATTTCGTTGTAAATTAATTTTTTATTTTTTTTTTTATACCAAAATTCATAATTTTTTTTTTCTACAAATAGAGACTTGGTTCGTTTGATTTGGACACCGAAAAAAAAATGCAATTTTTCACTACCTTAATCTCATTTTTTGTCTACTAAATACGTTACTTGTGTGTTGTAATTTAACACGCACCACTCAACCAACTCACTGAAACCATTATACCAGGAAAATAGTAGATAATATTCTGGAACTTTTGGTATATTTTATGAAATTTTTGGAGACCTGAAACTATTTTTAGTTAATTAAATGAGATAAAACGGTAATTAAAAACTAGTGTTTGCTTCTGAAACCATTTTACTGGTAGAATGGTTGCACATAGTTGTATTCTGAAACCATTTTACTGGTAGAATGGTTTCAATGAGTAATTTATTAATTGTGTTTGCTTCTGAAACCATTTATCTGGTACAATGGTTTCAGAGAGTTGTAATCTGAAACCATTTTGCTGGTAGAATGGTTTCAGTAAGTTGATTATTAGTTATTTGCTTCTGAAACCATTTAGCTTGTAGAATGGTTGCACATAGTTGTATTCTGAAACCATTTTACTGGTAGAATGGTTTCAGTGAGTAATTTATTAATTGTGTTTGCTTCTGAAACCATTTATCTGGTACAATGGTTTCAGAGAGTTGTAATCTGAAACCATTTTGCTGGTAGAATGGTTTCAGTGAGTTGATGTAAGGTAGTGAAAAATGAGATTAAGGTAGTGAAAAATTGGGTTTTTGTTTCTGTGTCCAAATCAAACGAACCAAGTCTCTATTTGTAGAGAAAAAAAATTATGAATTTTGGTATAAAAAAAAAAAAAAAAAAATTAATTTACAACGAAATAATTGAGTTCAAAGTATTAAATGGAAAAAAATCACGCTCAGCCGATCAGACAGCGACACGTGTCCTGCTTTTAAAAAGTAGATTCTTCTCTCTCCAGGGTGTAATCCAGTGTGGTGCACGCGCTGGAATCTGATGGATTCGGATGATCTGGGCTGTCTGATTGATCAGACAGTCTTGATGAGATCAGATCTTGGCTGTCTGATGGAAATCAACGGTTTGTAACCATGGTCCTGCGGTACGCGCGCAACACTGGATCCGCGTCCATTGATGGTAATTTGGTTAATTAATTAAAAAGAATGGGTATTTTTGTCCAACTGGAAAGGTGCACCTTGCTAACTTAGACCCAACTGGGTCTAAGTTAGCAGCCCCCATATATATATATATAGTAGTTTAAGATCACTGTTTTCCTATTGATTTACTACAGATGAGATGAGTAGTTTAAGATCAAAATAATTTTTTTATATTTTTGTTTTAGTTATATAAGTGTTTGTGTGTTTTTTTCTAAGAGGGAGACCCTTAGGTCAAATTACAAACAAATACCACAATTAAAGAAAATATTTGTAACATTCGGCTAAAGAATGTTCAAGCAACCTGGGGAGGATGGGAGAGAATAATAGAACCCGTAGGAATAGATAAAGTGTAGTTTGCAATTCAGTAAGTGACTTGGTTGGTCTACCTATAAATGTGAGGAATATGAACTTGCCAATCACGCGTCTTATGACGATTGATGAGGGAGACAATGGAGCCACATGGATGGGACAGAGACACCCCTTGGTAATCAAAGACACTGCAACAACCAAATCAATATATATATATATAAAATCCTTTGTCCCGAGCAAGTTGAAGAGTGGTTTGGATACCCCAAAGCTCCGCCATTAGGACCGAACAATACCCCACATTGCGAGCCAAACCATGTATATAAGTGTGTTTTTACATATATTTAGTTATTCTTTTCTATCTTATTCTGATTTCGTCGTCTTAACACGACATTGCTTATTTTGATTTTTAGTCTTGATGTGTGCTTATTTGACTTAGATTGAAAAGTTAGTTTCGTTTCAGTGCAAATGCAATCAAGAATTTTGGCGTCATTAACGTTACAAATCTGGAGGCAAAATGCACCTAGTGGTCCTTTAAGTATTTTAGGTAATAGTTACGTGCTTTAAGTTTTTTAGGTAACAAAAGATCATTTAACTTGTTGCACTGATAGCCTTCCAATTAACCTTGCTTGCCTTGTTGCACCGTGACAATTAACGTTGACTTCCACCATGGTGGGTATTTTGATGAAAATGACGCACATATGTTAAAAGAGAGTAACTGAAATGGAACATTGCAACAACTTTTTGTAACGAATGATAACTAAAAGGGTAACGGTGCAACAAGTTAGAAACTTAAAGGTCATATTTGTTACGTAAAAAACTTTAACGACTTACGCGGTTCCCTTTAGATGCATTTGGCTTAGTCATATTTTGTAGGCTTATCTATTTTTTTGTTTTATGCTATTAACATAGATGTTGTGAGTTTGTTCACCCATTCATCATTTCTAGTTTTTAGCTATTTTAAATTTATATTGTATCAATGTCAATTTAATTGAAGAATATTGTTTATTTTTAGTAAAGAAAAAACTAATGGAATGCATAAAAAATTTTGTCATATGTATAGTGGTTAATTTTGTCATATGTTTATTTTAAAAAATTGCAACAAGTTTTGTTGATTCCATACATTATATATATATTTTTTTTTGCTTTATGTTGAAATATTTTGGTTTAGTTGGCATTTCGGTTTCATTTAGTACCCAGATTTAAAATGAGGCCTTGGTTTGTATTACCGTAGGGCTTAGTAGAGAAGCCCATTAGGGGAATTTTTTTTTAGGAGTCCCATTTTGGGAATTTTGAGAGTCATATTTATCATTTTCTAAATTTTTGTTCGGACGTGAGAGTACCGCTTATACTTTTTGTAATTTTTATTTTATTTTACAGTGATGCTACGTGGTATGATAGACGAGTCGTTGAAATTGCACGACCGTGTATCCATGTTATATTAATGCGCTAGTCGTTGAAATTGCACGACCAAATAGTAAATTCCAAATTGAATACTAAAAAAAAAAGTAAATTCCAAATTTTTTTTATGGAATTAAAAATAAAAGGGGAATGCACGATTTAATTTTTTAATTTCTCTTATATATGCAAACATATTATGATAAAAGAAAAAAATTTAATAACAGTTAAGTCGTTAAACTTTTTTACGTAACATATTATGATAATTTTTTTTTATTTCCCTTATATATGCATGGATGAGAGTGAAAAATGCACGATTTTGTTAAGAATTTAATTTAGGCATGAAAGTTGATATGTGGCTGAGAGAAAATAATATTAAAATTTTGAGTTAATTACAGTTTTAATCTCTTTATTTTCACCGCTCACAAAATTGATACGTTTATTTTTAAATTATTCAATTTTGGTCAATTCATTAGATTTATGTATTTAAAAATGATAGTTTAACATATAACATATTTTTAAATAATCTGATCAGGGCCATTGCAATTAAATTGAAGGGCCGACTCTCATAGAAAAAATGGTCTCATAATAAAATAAACATTATTTTATTTTATTTTTTATAAAAGAGCAATTTTTTATTTAAATTTTAAATAAATCATGAAAAATAATTTACCTTGGGGTGCAAACAGCAAGTAAGCTGGGTGGGTGAAAGTAGATTGTTGACTTGCTGTTTGCACATCTCTAGGCTACTCTAACTTGATGTTTGCACCCCCTAGTTATAAAATAAAAATAAAAATTTTGAGGCCACAAATATTTGGAGGCCCAGCTCTGTAGAGCTGTTTGCACATCCCAGAGGCCGACTTTAAATGTGATATACAATCTGACGATATTAAATAATCGAATGTCACAAAATTATAACAAACTCATTGAAAACTCCGGTACATTTCAAACTCTATGACCCTCATACTCTAACCAATTTAAAATCCACATTTTTTATAAAATATTTTTTATTTAAATATTTATCATTGTCAAGATACATTTCTCATATAAGATAGTCATTCTCATGATATATCCTCTCTCACACACACACATATAATATAAAATTTGATCTTTGTCTTTTAAATTATAAAGTTAAGCTATTATTGTTATTCTGAACTTCATGGACATTTCATATATAATATAATAAAAGTAGTTGAAAAAATAAACAAATGCTGCACCTAAAAATCCAATGATTTCATGAATTCAATGGATCCTTCTTTTATGGCATTATAATGTTGGTGAATATGTGGCTGATTACTAATTAGTGATTGACTAAAAAATAATAATTTTTGTAAACAATTAACAACAGTAGCATATACTTATAGTGAATAAAAGTAAAAAACAAAATGAATTACACACTTGCAAAAATATGGAAACAATATAATTGATCTCCCTGCCCAAGAGAATAATAATACACCATCATCACTTCATCACATCATGGTTGAAGGAAGTTCAAAGTAGGAACTCATAGAATCATCTTCATTATTATTTTCACGGACTATTCTTCCTTGTGCATTAATGTCAAAGTTTTCAAAAGAAAATGAAAATGTACTAGACATCACATTCACTGAATAATCCACTTTGGTTTCACTTTTTCTTGTTTTAATTGGTTTTACTTTACCAATACATGGAAGACACATTCTAAGTGCACAACATTTGAATGTATTACCACTCTCCATTTTCTTGCTACCCTTAATAATAGCTTCGTTTTTGTTGAATCGTTGTTGTTTCCTGTTTTCATTTTCACCTGGTGGTCTCAGATCAAATTCATCTGGGACCGCATGTGTTTTTCCGTTGTCGTTTGATAGTGACATACTCTTCCATTGCTTATGATAATTCTTGTGTGTTAAGTTACTTAGCTTACTTGGTAATTCTACACTTTGAGATGATGATGATGAAAATTTGTGGTTTGAAGGATGAAGTTGTGATGGAGGGTGAAAAGGGGTGTTTTCTTTTTGAAACCCCATCTTGAAAATAAATAAGCTTCAACTTTATATGCAATGTGTACTTCAATTAGTGTTTTATGAGAATTGTGAATATGTGACTTTGTTGATTGGACTATTTATAAAGAAAAATGAGACTTTATTTGATGTTTGTTTTTATTTCAACATCAATTGAGATTTTTCTCTTAATTTAATATCCTCATTTAGATCAATTAATAGTATATTGGTTTGGCTCTTAGGAATTAGGATAGTTTGACTTTTATGGCTATTCTAAATTTCTAAATACCTAGCCTGCATTATAAATGGGTGATTGACTTGAGAGAAATCAATAAGGGACCTAGCAATCTATTTTTTTCCTCTTAAATATATGGTATTTGTATTGTTGAAAGGGATATTTGCACTTTTTAATTATAGTGATATAAGTTGAATATATGGTGTGTGTCACAAATTAAGCACACAAATAGTAACGTGGTGACATCAAAGGGAAGGTACAAAAAGTATTGATTGTAGGAAACAGAACAGACAAATCATAGAATCAAGGGACAAACATAAGAAGCATCATGGATTTGATTTGCTAGCAAAATATGAAACACACTTGCAACGTATACAAGTCAGTCCTAAGTTTTAATTAATATCTAATATCTAAAAACAAAGACCATTGTATATTTCTTTTTTTAATAATTGGTAGTTGCGCTTAATTCAACCATACAAAATTTATTTATAAGGTGATGATTGCTTTTTACTTATAAACCCTTGTCCAGGATAACTTACATCTAAAACATGCAGAATCAAATTCAAAGGGTGATTCAACTACTGACGATGACGACGTAGACTTGCAGAACAATTTTTCAACGTCACATACATACTGAGTGTAACACTATAAATCACATTACTCTTTCAAGCACATACGATTATTTTGGCTTTTTTTTTAAAATGAATTTTTGACTTCTTTATTTTCAATATATATTAATTGTTGGTTGAAATTACAAAACTCAGTTGTCCTATTTTGTTCATCCTATCCTTTTCTAAAATGAAAATAAATATCACCTGATTATTTTAAATTTAATTCAAAGTTTACATAAAAAATGAGGAGTATCTGTATCAAGGTACAGAAAACCATAATTTTCAAACAAAAAAAAAAACATAATTTCCACAAAATCACTCATTTCCTCTTCAACTTCCTGTAGCTTCTCAGAACCTAATTAGTTAATTTTATGAATTACTATATTTTAATGGTTTGTATGAGTATTATAAATTGTTGTGTTTTTATGATATGGTGTATATATATATTTTTTTAACAGCAAAAATTATTATATAATCACTACAAGAAAATACGGGATTTGCTACGACAGTATTTGTAGCTAATTCGTAGCTAATCTCTAGTAAAACAGAGTTAGCTGCAGATTTGTTGTGAATTAGCAACCGTATAGGGCGTAGCATGGATTAGGTGGAAAATCACTAGGCATGGCAATGGGTACCCGCGGGTACGGTTTTTACCTTCCCCGTTCCCCATACCCGAATCATTGATAAATACCCGTTCCCCATACCCGAATCATTGATAAATACCCGTTCCCCGCCCATTACCCGACGGGGATGAAAAATTGAACCCAATCCCCGTCCCAAATGGGTTCGGGTATACCTAAATGGGTTCGGGTATCCCCGAACCTTGCCCTGCCCTACGCTGAACCTTACCCGAACCCAAAATTTTCCCGAACAATGACATACATACAATACAAAAAATTTCAAATAATAAAGTACAAACCAAAATTTCAATGCATTAAACATACAAATGAAATCATATTCCAAAATATCAAACCAAAATTATCAAAACCATAAAATAGTACCGGTACAAACCAATATTCCAAAATACCGTCAAAACAACCACATAACCAAGAATGTTCACATCATTGTTCACTGAAATTGCTAAAAAAACAAATAACTAAGAATCATTGTTCATTAAAAATCCTAACTCAAGTAGATAAATTATATGATCTGTGACATTATAAATAAATAAATAGGGGTAATATAGTAATTTTATATAAACGGGCGGGTTCGGGGACGGGTTCGGGGTGGGTATCAATATCTCCGTTACCCGCCCCATCCCCATGTTTTGAAATCGGGGAAAACCCAAACCCGAACCCAAACCCAGTCAAATCGGTTTTTCCCCGTCAAACTCGGGGTGGGTTCGGGCGGGTACCCGCGGGTACGGGTTCCGTTGCCATGCCTAAAAATCACCTATCAAAACATTTCCTAGCTAATTTGCAACTAATATATAGAATATCCTAGCTAGTTCCCAATTAATGCCTAGTTAAATAATGTTCAAACGTTTATGTTTCCTAACTAAATCGCTAGGATATTTTACAACGATTTCGCAATAAATCTCTAGCTACACATTCCTAGCGATTTCACAGCCAAATCCAAGCTTAAAAAAATATATAATTATAAAATGCTGATTATGAATTCATGCCCAAAATTCAAGCTAATTATAAATTATTTATCATCTATTAAAAAGTTGAAATAAGCCTAATTAAATCAACATGATTTACAACTACAAGACTAAATTTTACGCATCACAAAGTAACTAAACACATGTTAGCATTATATAAGTAATCAAGTATATCTTCCAACTTTGTCCAAACTAAAAAACCTAAAGAAAATGAAGACATAATATTCTCACTTTTACAAATGAAATCAAAGTACAAAAACCTTTAAAAGCTTTTATTAGCAAAACTGTACCTAGAACCATAGCTCCATCATTTGGTCTTTCATAGCTCAATAAACTACTTATACAAGCAAAACATGTATCAACATAATTATAATAATAACAACAAAATTTTGACTTACATTCTGGCATATACATGATTAGTTAATCATCCGATATCCGAACACAACTTCTATATACTGGACAAAATTCAAAGGTACTAGTTGGTGAGACACTAGTAGGATCATCAAAAATAAAAAATAGAATAGCTTCATCAAAGATTCGAAAACAAAACAAAGCAGTCATCTTGCCCTTCCACAATTGTATGGTAGCAGAGGAACTTAATTCCAGGATAGAATATCAACCTTACGCAGAGAAAACACAAGGTAACGGCCTAAAATAACCCCATTCTGCCAACAAATTAGAAGCCTCACTTTCTAAACCCTCGTAAAGACGCTCTCCAAAAGTTTCAGAAGTATTCACTTTGGTCATTCATAACGTGGTTACAAAACTCACAAAAGTTCAGTCCCACATGGCAGCACATATGCAAGAAAAAGCTCAGTATTACAGTTCTACATTGCCTAATACACAAGTCACTTCCTTAAAAGTGATTGTGTATCCGGTTGCTTGCTACACAAGTCATCTCCTCAAGTGATTGTGCATCTTTGCTTAGTGTATAGCTTATGTAGAGTAGCATAGCATATAGTTTGTTAGAAGTTTGTTAGAAGCTGGTTAGAGTTTGTTAGAACTATCTACACCTATATAAAGGTGATTGTAACTACTTTTGCAAATAAGATCAATAATAATAACTTTGAAGCTTTCAACATGCTTCTTCTTCTTCAATCTTTCTCTACCTTTTTCGTTATCTTCAATAACTTCATGATGGTATCAGAGCTCTTCTGAGCTCTGCTGCGCATCGCTTTGCTTCCCAATGGCTCGTGGTGGTCATAACAACACTGCCGGTGGTTCAACCACCGTGCTTGTCCAAGATCCGTCAAACAATCCCGGCGACGTTTACTACGTTCATCCTTCCGATGGACCTACTTCTGTGGTGGTGAAACCTGTTCTCAATCATTCGAATTATCAGGCCTGGGCGCGATCTATGAAGCGCGCTCTTGGAGGTAAGAATAAGCTTGATTTTGTTGATGGAACAATTGAAGTTCCTGGTGAATTTGAGCCTAATTTTAAGGCTTGGAATAGATGCAATATGTTGATTCATTCATGGATCATGAACTCTGTTGATGAATCAATTGCGCAAAGTATTGTTTTTCTCGATAACGCCATTGATGTATGGAATGAACTTAAAGAACGTTTTTCACAAGGCGATTACATTAGGATTTCAGAATTGCAATGTGAAATCTATAGCATGAAACAAGATTCTCGATCTGTATCTGAGTTTTTTACTGCTCTCAAGTCTCTATGGGAAGAACTTGAATCGTATTTTCCTACTCCTGTTTGCTCTTGTCCAATGCGTTGTATTTGCAATACTGGTGTACGCAATGCTAAGCATCAACATGAGGTTACTCGATCTATTCGATTTTTAACTGGTTTGAATGATAATTTTGATTCAGTGCGCGCTCAAATCTTGTTGATGCATCCATTACCTGCGATTAATCGAATTTTTTCTATGGTTATTCAACAAGAGAGGCATTATAATTCCATTCATTGTGATGAATCAAGAGTGCTTGTGAATGCTAGTGACAGCAGAAAGCCACAAGGCCGTGGGCGTGGTTATTCAGCTGGCTCTAGTTCATCTGGTTCAGGCAATAGGTCGAACAGTTACGGTGCAAAGAACAAAGAGTGTTCCTTCTGTGGTAAAGCCAATCACATTGTTGAGAATTGTTATAGAAAACATGGATTTCCTCCTCATTTTGGAAAATCTAATGCTTCAGCCAACAATGCTTCTCAAGATGAAAGGGAAGATGTTGGTGACAATCAAGGTGCTCGTTTTAGTGATTTTGGCTTCACAAAGGAACAATGCTCACAGTTATTGCATCTCCTTCAAAATTCACAATCTGGTAATCAAGGCTCCTCTTCTAATGCTGGTAATCAAGGATCTTCCTCCACTCAAGTCAATATTGCTAGTGGACATGTTACTTCAGGTACAAGTAACTTAGTATGTACTTTGCACAGTTCTAGTCCTGGTAAATGGATTGTAGACTCAGGTGCAAGTGATCACATTTGTTCTTCCTTAGATTACTTCAGCTCATACAAGTCCATCCAACCAGTTACAATTAAATTGCCTAATGGACAAGTTTCCATTGCAAATTATTCTGGTTCAGTGAAACTTTCATCCATTTTCACTATTTCGCATGTTTTGTTTGTCCCTGAGTTCAATTTGAATTTGATCTCAGTCCCTAAACTTTGCCTTGATGACCATTTTATTGTGACTTTTGATAATGATGAATGTTTGATACAGGAAAAGAAGAACTTGAAGATGACTGGTTTGGCTAAGCTCAATGGAGGATTGTATTACTTTAATCAAGACCATGTTCAGCCTAAATCCACAACCATTGCTTCCTCTCAACTCACTCCTGCTCATGTCATTCCTAAAGAAGCCTTATGGCATTTTAGATTGGGACATCTGTCCAATAGTAGATTGTTAGAAATGCATAAACAATTTCCCTTTGTTAATGTTGATGATCATGCTGTATGTGATATTTGCCATTATGCAAAACACAGAAAATCTAAATTTTCCCTTAGTTCAAATAAAGCTAAACATTGCTATGAACTTTTCCACTTTGATATATGGGGTCCTTTTTCTACTCCCTCTGTCCATGGACATAAGTATTTTGTTACTGCACTTGATGACCATAGTAGATTTACTTGGATCATTCTTTGTAAAGCTAAATCTGAAGTTACTACTCTTGTCCAACATTTCTTAACAATGATAGAAAATCAGTACAATTGCCATGTTAAAACTGTTAGGACAGATAATGGACCTGAATTTTTTATGCCAAATTTCTATGCTTCTAAAGGAATTGAACATCAAACTTCATGTGTTGAAACTCCCCAGCAAAATGGGCGTGTAGAGAGAAAGCACCAGCACATTCTGAATGTGGGAAGGGCTTTACTCTTTCAATCTAAACTGCCTAAACAATATTGGTCTTATGCAGTTTTGCAGGCCACTTACATAATCAATAGAGTCTCTACTCCTTTGTTACACAATAAATCTCCTTACTTCATTAGATTTAATCATGATCCTGATCTAAATGAATTAAAAATCTTTGGTTCATTGTGCTTTGCTTCCACCCTTTCAAATCATAGAACCAAATTTGATAGTAGAGCTAGAAAAGCAGTTTACTTAGGACACAAGTCAGGTGTCAAAGGAGCAGTTTTGCTTGATTTACATACCAAATCCATCTTTATTTCAAGAAATGTAACATATCATGAACACATTTTACCTTATCAAAACCACACTCCACCTTTCCAATGGACTTACCATTCCATTCATTCTTCCACTGATGACATTCCTGCATCAGACACCATTGACAATATTATCACCCCCTCTGCTTCTATTTTTGATGATGACTTTCTTGTTACCACCCAAAGCCATCCACCTAACTCTGATATACACACTACACCAAACACTTCTGATCCTCCATCCTCTCCATCTCCTTCATCTTCTCCATCTCCTTCACCTCTCCCTGTCATTAGAAAATCTACAAGAGTGAGATCTCAACCTGGTCACTTGAATGATTATGTATGCAATCTCTCTGATGCTCATTCCAAATCATCATCTCAAGGTATGCTTTATCCTATTTCAGACTTTCATTCTTGTGCTAACCTCTCTACTTCCCACACCAAATTTGTTTTGTCTGTTAATAGTGACATTGAACCTAGTACTTACAAACAAGCTAGTTTGCAAGATTGTTGGGTTCAAGCAATGAATGCAGAACTTCATGCCTTAGAACAGAACAAAACCTGGATCATAGTTGATGCACCACCAAATGTAAAGCCTATAGGGAGCAAATGGGTTTACAAGGTGAAGCATAAGGCAGATGGATCCATAGAGAGGTACAAAGCACGTCTTGTAGCTAAAGGATACACACAGGTTGAAGGTATTGACTTCTTTGAGACATTCTCACCTGTTGCTAAGATCACCACTGTGAGGACTTTGATAGCTTTAGCTGCCATTCAGTCTTGGCACTTGCATCAGCTGGATGTAAACAATGCATTCTTGCATGGTGAGTTGCAAGAAGAAGTTTACATGTCCATTCCACAGGGTGTTACTACTTCAAGGCCAAATCAGGTTTGTAAGTTGCTGAAATCCCTATATGGTCTAAAACAGGCCAGCAGGAAGTGGTATGAGAAACTTACTGGTGTTTTACTGGCTCAAGGTTATGTGCAATCTAGTTCAGATCATTCATTATTCACACTTTCCAAACATTCTAGTTTCACTGCTCTTTTGATTTATGTGGATGATATCATTTTGGCTGGTGATTCCCTTGATGAATTCACTCACATAAAGCAGCTATTGGATGATTTGTTCAAAATTAAGGACCTTGGTCAGTTGAAATATTTTCTTGGCATTGAAGTAGCACATTCCAATCAAGGTATCACTCTTTGTCAACGAAAGTATTGCCTTGATTTGCTACAAGACACTGGCTTACTTGGAGCTAAGCCTGCAAAGACACCACTAGATCCTTCTGTCAAGCTGCATCAAGATACATCTCCACCATATGCAGATATTGCTAGTTATAGGAGATTGGTTGGTAAATTGTTGTATTTGACTACAACCAGGCCAGACATTGCTTTTGTAACTCAGCAACTTAGCCAATTTCTAACTTCACCAACCCAAGTTCACTATGATACAGCTTGCAGAGTGATCAAATACCTCAAAGGCTCACCTGGTCGAGGATTGTTCTTTAGCAGGTCTTCAAAATTGCAATTGCTTGGTTTTACTGATGCTGACTGGGCTGGTTGTCTTGACACACGACGTTCTACCTCAGGTTATTGTTTCTTTCTTGGCTCCTCTTTGATTTCATGGCGTGCCAAGAAGCAACACACTATAGCTCGCAGCTCCTCAGAAGCAGAATATCGTGCCTTATCCTTTGCTGCTTGCGAGCTCCAATGGCTTGCTTACTTGCTCAAAGATTTAAGAGTGTCCTGTGTCAAGCCTCCTGTGCTGTATTGTGACAACCAAAGTGCACTTCACATTGCAGCCAATCCAGTCTTTCATGAGCGCACCAAGCATCTTGAGATTGACTGTCATTTTGTTAGAGAAAAGTTGCAGCAGGATGTCTTCAAATTGCTTCCTATTCACACCAAGTCTCAACTTGCAGATTTCTTTACCAAGCCTCTTCCACCCAAGTCGTTTCATTCATTCATTTCCAAGCTCAACATGATTGACATTTACCATGTTTAGCTTGAGGGAGGGTATTACAGTTCTACATTGCCTAATACACAAGTCACTTCCTTAAAAGTGATTGTGTATCCGGTTGCTTGCTACACAAGTCATCTCCTCAAGTGATTGTGCATCTTTGCTTAGTGTATAGCTTATGTAGAGTAGCATAGCATATAGTTTGTTAGAAGTTTGTTAGAAGCTGGTTAGAGTTTGTTAGAACTATCTACACCTATATAAAGGTGATTGTAACTACTTTTGCAAATAAGATCAATAATAATAACTTTGAAGCTTTCAACATGCTTCTTCTTCTTCAATCTTTCTCTACCTTTTTCGTTATCTTCAATAACTTCATGACTCAGTCATCAATTTGAGGAAACTATTTGAGTCAAGTCTAGATTTACAAAATTGAGAACCTATTCAAACAAAGAAACTATAATGCACTTATGATCAATTATGAGTACCAAAATATGTCCCTGACTGCAGTAATAAAGACTAACAATTTTATTTTATTTTAAAAAATGTTTGTTAAGAGTTGTTTTATTTTATTTATTTTTTGTTTATTAGGTGGGCTAATTTAGCATCTTAAAAAAAAAACAAAAAACAAAACTCCAAACACTTGTTCATAATTTCTTCAATCCAACCGTTGAATTCAAAAATCTTATTGAGTAGATCAACTCCACAAATTTTTATAAACATTCAAAAAATGTAGTTATATATTCAGACTATCAGAAAAAGTATCAAACGGTTTTGAATTTTTATAAAAATTTGTGGAGTTGATCTACTCAATGAGATCTTTGAATTCAACGGTTGAATTGAAGAAATATAATGCCGATATCGAGTTATTAAGCGGAATAAGTCAATGAAGACTTACTCCTGGAGTCAACGGATCTCTCCTATATATATATATATATATATATATATATATATATATATATATATATATTTCATATTTTTTTGTGCGTCAAGGATATACTATTTCATTTCTATATACACTTATTTAATTTAAGTGTCTTGCCGAGGACTTGGAAATGTTTGAATAAGTGGAGGGGTCTCATTGTCCAAATTTGTGGATATTTACGCATTATATAAAGCAAGAATGATTGAATAATTTTAAGAAGAATATTATTTAAACAATCTTTTTTTAGATAATTTTTTCTCTCATATTCATATTATATTTTTATTTTCTTTTTTCTCTCTATTGTTTTTGTTCAATAAAAAAAGAGAAAGAAAAAAGTTGTCTCAAAATTATCTATAAAATTGTTCAAATATCATTTCAGGTTACTTTTCTAGCCATTGCATTGTATTTATGCATAGTTGAAAAACCTCAAGTTGGTTTGTGCAATTGTTGCAATTCTTTCCATTTGTACGTTGATATGAAGCATGGATCAATCTTGTTAACCTCACTCTCATGTGATTATATTTTTATTTTTCAATAGAGAGAGAGTTAGAAGAGGAGAGGGAAATGATCCGATTTGGTTTATGTGAAATTTTTCTTTACATTTTGATGAAAACAACATAGTCTTCGGTCTTGCTTTTTGGCTTTTACAAAAGTTAAGAATCCATTATTTTGCATCAAAGGAAATAATATTGATTGGCTGGGAACAAAAGTGAAGTGCATATGCGAAACTAAAGTGCATAAACAAAAGCTCACAATTTTTTTTTTTTTTTGACGCAGCAAAAGCTCACAAATTAAATTATGGTAAATGGGATTATTGGGTGGAAGTCATTTCATGCTCTTTTTTGGTTACAAATCATTTCATGCTTTATTTTCAAACAACTCACGAGTTATAAAAATTAATTAATTTCCATTTAATCATGAAATAAGTTCACTATTTTATTAAAATACAAAGTTAGAGGTGACATGGTTTTTAAAACAAAAGGCAACCAAACTTTTTATAGATCCTCTCACCAGGTTTATTTTTATGTTGTCATAGTGTCTCTTAAATAAGTTTTACTTTTTAAGTTGTCACACTGTCCAAACTTATAAAAAAAAAATCATATTGTAGGCCTTATGATTTTTATTTGTTTTAAAATACAACCTAGAGGTGAGTAAAAAAAAAAATTATTTACTCAAAAATACAACCTATAGTATATGCCAACTATTTTCACTCAAAAATTATTTTACAGAGTACAATGGGAATAAGGGTGAGTAGAATTCAATATTAGAGTAAATTTTAATATGAATTATTTTTATAAGTGGTCTATTATGAATCAATATTTTAAAAATATTTAAAATTTTAATGATGATATAAGTCGTTGTTTAAAAGTATAAGTTAATGATTAGAGCAATGCTAATTGGCATGACAACTTTTGTCGTTGAAAACATACGACTAAGCAAACTGACCAATCAAAAAGTTGGAAAAAATACAAAGTCTAGCATTTGACGAAAATCATGGTGCACTGATGGTAAAGCAACGATTGAGATTTATTCGTCTATTCATGTCTCGTGCCATTCATCATTTTCCTAATGATTATTATTGTTTTCATCATTGAAATAATGACTTAATTAATACTGGCTCGATTAAAACAATGAAAAATCAAAATGTAACTTGTACTGAACTGATGTGGTGTCATTGACGTCAATCATATTTAACATTAAAGACAAGGCAAGTTATAAATTTTTACTTCTAAAAAGTATTATCGACCGTCGTTAGAGCTATTAACCAATTCATTTCACTAACCTTTTAGTTCGATTAAAATAAAATTGCTGTTTAGAGCTATTAACCAATAGAATTGTTGTTTATGTTTAGAGCTATTAACCAATTCATTTCGCTAACTTTTTAGTTTGATATTGTTGTGAATTCAGATCGAAAACCACACCAATAAAACCTTTGATGTGTGGGACAAATGAATTAAAACCTAGATCGATCATTCATTTCTATCGTCATAGTAAAACAAATAATTAAAATCATTACACAATTGATCAAGTCATGCAAAGCATTAAGCACAAGGAATAATTGAAGAAACTAACTTCGTAATTCATATATCAAATCAAATGAGAATCACATGGTTCAAGAGAAATAGAAATCAAAATCCCCTAAGGACCAATCATGGGAATTTAGTTACACATAGTAATAAAAGACATTACATTCAAAGAAATGAAAGAAAGCATGATTACAAGATGATCTTGATGTGTTTCCACCTTCAAATCTTTGTCTCCAAGCTCCTTGATCTTTAAAAGTTCTCAAAATTGATGTTTCCAATGCTACCTTTTCACTATTATTGTCACGATGAATTAACTAAATAGTTCAGACTAGTGTTAATGACTAAGAACCCTTTTCCATAAAAATAATTTCCTAATGTCTTAGGTCAATTCAAATTCATAGAAAGATTTATGCACGTTAATTCTATTTATCATAGTTCAATAATCCGATATCTCTAAAACGACTATTGACCAAACAATTATTTCAGATTCAGGTTTCAAAAGTTATGGTTAGTAATCATTCGATTCCTAAATTCAATTCATAAATTCGTCAATTCATAAAAAGCATTAAGCACAGAAATAACTGAATAACAATAATATTAAAAAGGTCCCAAGGATCCTCAACAATAGAGATTTACATGGTTCAAATCAATTCAAGGAAGATCATCTACTAGTTCTAATCAATAGAGATTTAGTTACTCATAATTAAATTAATAAGCAACATAGTAAAGGAAGAAACAAGACCAGAAAATTGCTGCTTGCTGAGATCGATGCGTGATTCTCCTCTTTCTCCAAAGTCTCCAAAAGGCTGCGTGATCACCCCCCTCTAGCTTAAATGAAGGCTCCTATTTATATGCTTTAACAAGGCAACAAATCATGCCTAATAGAAAACAAATCACGTCCCTCTTAGTTTCCAAGTGTGACTGACACGTGGCTGATGTCATATGCTGCTGCAGGTGCGAGTAATAAATGGCAAATCGCGCCACTATGCACATCTCGTAAGGACGCGAGAAAAACAGAGCATGAAGACAATTTTTAGCTTAAAAACTTGGATTTTTTCTTTGTGTTTTTTTCTCCTTTTTATCTTTTGGCTTCAAACTCTTGATATGTCATTTTTCCTCAAATCTTCTTCTCTTTGACCATGTATTCTACCTAAAAATTTATTAAACTACAATGAAATTGCAATTAAAATTAACAAATGACTGGCCATCATCACCCCAGGCACAAAATGTTTCGCCTGGGGCGTGAAAACAGAATATTAGCTGATTTTTCTTCATTCTTCAGCTACTTTGCAAATATCTTCAAACTAGTGCATTATTCTTCCATGAAATGAGTTACAATTCTTCTAAAAACACTTGAAATTGGTCTTATTTTCATGTAATGACGCATGCCATCAATAAGTATAATTTTGATAATGATAATACTTATTATTTTAATTTATAGAAATAATTTTTCAACATTATAATATAAAATAATAGATAACAAATGCATCATAGTATGACTTAAGTAATAGTTTAGCTGCGACAATGTCTTGAACAAATAACATATGAACAATAATTTGAAAAATACTAGGGCTAAATAACTTAATTTAATTGTACTTTATAATAGGAATTAGAAGGAGTATTACTATTATCTATGGGAAGAGAGAAAGTCTCAATAGTAATTTGGTAAAATACATCTATGAACTTTAAAGTATTATTTTTTGTTTAAAGGAATCTTTTTTTACATTTTTATTTTGGTGAGCAATATGGTTTGTTTTTCTGATAGTGGTGAACTTACATAAAATAAAGTGGACTTACATAAAGTAAGAAAAGGTAAAACAAAAAAGAAAAAAAGAAAGAATCAAATGCCAATTGAATCGGAAAGAAGAAAAAAGGATAGGAAATGAGGAGAATGTGTGAACATTTTAACCATTCTATTCCAAAAATTGAGAAGAGAAGTACAACTAAAATTATACACTTTCTTCTTCTTTTTAGTGATAGACAAGTCACAAGACAATAATTTGTGTATTAAAAAAAATGATAAAAGGTAAAGTTGGAGAAAAGATTTAAAACGATGGCCCTCCTGGATCTTTGCAATTTTTAGTTTTCATTGATTAATTTTAATAAAATATAGTTATGATCAAAATCCTAAAATTTTATTTAGAGGTTATCAGTAAAAAATTTATTAGACTAATTAATAATGTGTACTTTATAGATTTTCAATAGCGATTAATAAAATTTAGTAAAAAAAAAGACTTAATTAGTAAAATAGTCCCTTAAAGATATTTTTTGTTTCACATTGGTCCCTTAAAGAAAAAAAAGGTCTGAATAGGTCCCTTAAAGAAAAAAAGGTCCAAATAGGTCCCTTAAAGACATCTCTATTAATCAGTCTGGTCCTTTCCGTCCATTTTTTCGAGGACCAAACTGATTAACGGAGATGTCTTTAAGGGACCTATTCGTACTTTTTTTTCTTTAAAGGACCAATATGAAACCAAAAATATCTTTAAGGGACCATTTTACTAATTAAGCAAAAAAAAAACTAACGATTAATAAAATATGCAATGTCAGTCAAAATTGCAATTTCAACTCTATATTATACCTTCGTCAAGAAAAAAACCTCTATATTCCTTGTGTAAAAAAAAAAACTATTATCCAACAATTTGCTAACTTGCTCACATCTAAAAATATGTAAAAGTAAGTGAGGAACATCTACCCTAATTATATAAACCAAAAACTTAATTGTATTTATTAAAACATGTGAAAGTAAAGTTACTACATCTCCTATCATGTGAAATTAAGCACAAAGCTACCACATGCATGCATGTATGAGGAACGTCGAAATAATAAACTGGCCTACACACCCAACTCAAGTGTTTAAGCAAGGTTGTGTGCTACTCTTTGAGTGCTTAGAAATGTTCTTAGCAGAAATAAAAACTCCAAAGCAATAACTGGCGAAACGTCCTCTCGCCCTTGGGCTTCTTTGACCTAACTGTAATAGAACTTGAGCTTTGTGATGTTCCAGGTCCTGGGCAGGACTGCTCAATCCAAGGTCTCCAATCTGTAGGCTCCTCCTCCAAATGCTTCGTTAATTCTGAACGGACCCTCCCAATTCGTCGCGAATTTTTCTCCTTTATCCTTTCCCATGGGTCTCTTCAGGACCAAATCGCCTTCTCTGAACCAACGGCGTATTACCCTGGTGTTATACCGCCTTGCTGCTCTCTGTTTTGCTGCAATTCTCTGAAATGCGCCTTTTCCCTTAATTCTTCAATCATATCTAAATTCTCTCTTAATGCCTCGCTATTTTCTTCAGCTGTCAACGTTTCTCTGCGCCAACTTGGTGGATTTATTTCCACTGGGATCATAGCGTATGAACCATATACCATGGTGTAAGGCGCCTCTCTTGTCGAAGATTGGGGGGGTGGTATGATACGACCATAAGATTGGTAATAGGTGTGCCACCCACGCTTCGCCTTTGCTTTCCAATCTGCGCTTTAGTGCTCTCAAAATGACCTTGTTTGCTGATTCTGCTTGTCCGTTGGCCTGTGGGTGCTCCACCGATACGAAAGTATTCTGAATTCCATTTCCTCTGCAGAATTCAATTACCTTTTCACTAGCGAACTGTGTGCCGTTATCTGATACTATGTATTTAGGCAGCCCGAATCTGCAGATTATCTTCTTCCAGTAGAAAATCTTTACTTGTTCCGCTGAGATGCTGGATACTGGTTCCACTTCTACCCATTTTGTGAAGTAATCAACGGCCACGTTGATCCATCTTGCCTGTTTGGCACCGATGGGGAATGGTCCCACAATGTCAACGCCCCACATGAAGAATGGCCACGGGGATAACACGGATTTCAAAGGCTCGCCTGGGGCGTGATGTAAATCAGCGTGGCGTTGGCATCTGTCGCAGCATCTAACGTATCTAGCGGCGTCTTCATGTAAATTTGGCCAGTAAAAACCTGCCCGAAGAATCTTCCCTGCTAATGCTCTTGCTCCAATGTGGTTTCCACAGGCCTCTTCATGTACCTCCTCCAAAATTCCCTTAGCCTCTTGTTCGCTTACACAAAGTAGCAGTGGTGACGCAAAACCTCTTTTAAAGAGCTTATCGTCTACCATGCCGCCGTTTTCCTTATTTTCACAGCCTTCCCTTTCTCTCTAGGTAGCTCATCATCCTGCAAAAACCTTATTATTGGAGTTCTCCAATCCTCCTCCTCTATTACCAACATAATCTGCTCTATATCTATGCTGGGAGTTGCAATGGTTTCCTGTATAAAAGTTCTATGGCCTCCTGGCTTTTTGTGCTTGCCAGCTTTGACAATAAATCTGCTCTAGCATTTTGTTCTCTTGGTACATAAACTAATTTGAAAGAATTAAAGCATTTTGCTAACCTTTGAACTCCCTCTAGGTACTTGATGAGTTGAGGATCATTGGCTTGGAATTCTCCCGATACTTGATTCGTTACTAACTGTGAGTCTCTCTTCGCCCATAGATCTTTTACTTCCATCTCCCTTGCTAGTTTCATTCCTTCCATCAGTGTTTCATACTCTGCTTGGTTGTTACTGGCCTTGAAGGCGAATCGAAAAGATTGCTATATCATTACGCCGTCGGGCCCTTCCAACACGACGCCTGCTCCGCTTCCCTTAATATTGGATGCGCCGTCTGTTGGAACAAAATTGATTTAAAAATGTTTGCCCCTAAATCTATTAAGGTTTTGATGATAACAAAGTATTAATAAACAATTGGAAGTACTAAAAATTTAATTTAAGTGTGCAGGACTTAGATTCAATTAAGCTCTGATTAATGATCAGAAGATAAGGACTTCAGAAGTTTGTAAGCGATCAGAAGATTGTGAGACTCAGAAGTTGTACTCTTCAGACGATGAAGTCTTCAGAACTTCTTAAGGTCTTAGCTTCATCAAACTCTGATGATCTTCTTGAAGTTTGTAAAGATTCCCTTTTGCAAGTCAACTCTTCTACCAATGAAGAAAAGGACCTTTCAAGCCTGATCAGAACAGCTAATCTCCTTCTGTCTGTTCTCTTTTGAGAACGTGGGTCATCAGTTGTGTTAGCTGAATAAGGAAAGTCTTCTCTGCAGTAGTCAAAGTACCTGAAACTCTTACTTAGTTTTGGATACAACCAAACTGCATCAAGACAGGCTACTTGAAGACAAAAGATTATCAACTTCAACGGTCATCTTTGCAACGACTCTTTTCTAATCGTATATATACTAAAGGAATCAGTTGTATTCATAAGAATTGAAAAAGGATTATTAACACGCACGAACAAACTCTGAATTCCTCATACAAAGCTCTGAACCTCTGAACTGTGTTGTTGCACTTTTAGTTCAAATATTTAGTATTTGTTCTTCTAGGTTCTGACTAAGAGCTGTTGTATACTTTCCATTACTTTATTATATCTAGTACTTGAGGTAACTTAAGCTTGTGTGCTTAAGTGTGAAGTCTTAAGCTTGTGTGCTTGAGCAGTGTTGAGAAGTCTCTTGCTTGTGTGCTTGAGCAGTTGTAATCTTGTGTGATTATAGTGAAATCCCTTGGAAGTGCAAGGGGACTGGACTACTCTCGTTTTGTGAGAGGAACCAGTATAAATTGCTTGTGTGATCTCTCTCTCTCTCTTAACTTGTTTTATTGTGTTATTTATCCGCTGCTGTTGTAGTTAAGTTAAGAACTTGAAAAAGTTTTAAACTTGACTAAAACACAATTCAACCCCCCCCCCCCCCCTCTTGTGTTTTCACACCTTCAATTGGTATCTAGAGCTCTGGTCTGTTACTTTCACTTAACAGTGAGACAGTAAAGATCTTGTGAGAACACTATGTCTGGAGGAGACGATAGTAGCACTAGAACAACCGGTGAAGCCGGTGATGCCAGTGGTGCTGGTGGTGGTCCTAGAAATGCTTTTGGCTTTGACTACTTAAGTAATGAATCACATGAACATAGTGGCAATAGGAAAGCTCCTATATTCAATGGTGATGCATCATTATTTGAGTTGTGGAAGGAAAGACTGTATAGCAATATTACTGCTATTGATCATGAGTTGTGGGATTTGGTTGAGCTGGGAGTAACTTTTGAAAACTTAAATGAACATGGAAGATTGTCCATTGAGCATAGAAAGTTACTCACACCAGCTAACTTAAAAACCTACACTAAGCATCATAGAGTAAAGGACATTGTTGTTGGTGCTATTAGACATGAAGATTATGTCAGAATAGAGAACAAGTCTACTGCTAAATCTATCTTTGATTCTATGTGTGCTACCTATGATGGTAATGAAAAGGTTCAAGAGGCTAAGGCTAGTCTCTTGATAAGGCAATATGAACTATTCACTATGCAACAAGATGAAAACATTGAGACTATGTTTACAAGGTTTCAAATCCTTGTATCTGGTCTTAAAGCTCTTAAGAGAAGTTATTCCACCTATGACCATGTTCAGAAGATTCTGAGGAGTCTTCCTATTGCTTGGAGACCTAAGGTCACTGCAATAGAAGAAGCTCAAAATCTCAAGACTCTGAGTCTTGAGGCTCTGATAAGCAATCTCAGAAGCCATGAGATGGTTCTGAATGCTGATTCAGAAGCTAAGAAGAAGTCCAAGTCTGTGGCTTTACAGTCAACTAGGACTCCTTCTAAAGCTCTTAAGACTCAGCTTCTTGACATTGAAGAGGAATCTTCTGCAGATGGTCAAGAGGAGGAAATGGGTGAAGATGAGTTTGCTTTATTCACCAAGTTTCAGCAATGGAACAGATTTAACAAAAGAAATTTCAGAGGTAACAGCTCTAGAAATTTTGTTAGCAAAAAGGATGATCAGAAGAACTGCTTCAACTGTAAGAAGCCAGGACACTTTATTGCTGACTGTCCAGAAATGTCTGCCAAAGACAAAAACAAAAGATACAGCTCAAAGAAGCAACAATTCAAGAGCAAATTGAAAAAGAGTCTGATGGCTACTTTTGAAGAGCTATCATCTGAGGAAGAAGTTGAGGAAGAAGAAGAGGCAAATCTAGCCCTAATGGCTTCAACTGACTCAGATGCAGACTCAGAGGATGAATCAGAATCAGATTCAGAAGTAACAGATGAGGTATTTTCTGACTGTTCTAAATCTCAACTTATAACTGCACTTAACAAGGTCATTGAGAAACATCTCAAAGTGTTAAGTAAACAAAAAGTTTTACAAGAAAAGCTTAACACTCTGACTGAACAAGCAGAACACTTTCAAGGTCTGTATCAAGAAACTCTGAATAGAGTAAATGACTTTGAAAAGGGTTGTGCTGTTTGTCACAAACCTATTGATGAGCAGGAAATAGCTCTTCAACAGTTTGTGCATCTCAACCTTGGGAAGAGCAAAGCTGCTAATAGAATCTATAATGTTTTGAGACATAGAGGAGAAGGACTTGGCTATGAATATGGTAGAACATATTCAAAGCTAAAGACCTTTGCCAAAAAGGTTGGAAAATCTTGGGTTTATTATGTTGTTCCACCAAGTGAAGAGGGAAAGAATCCTGGTATTGTTGAAAATGACAATGATGATCTGAGTGATTTAGAAGCTGGCAGCTCAGAGGAACCAAGTGCCTCAGGATCTGGAAAGAAAAGTTCAGAAGATAGAAGTTGTTCAGAACCTGAGAACATTAGTTCAGATGTTCTGAAAGCTTCAACATCTGAGACTTCAAATTCTGGATCCAAAGGAACTTCAGTACCTGAAGCTAGTCAATCTAAAAGATCAGAAGTTTTTAAAAGAAAAAATTCAAACTCCAAATCTCAGATGAAGTACAGGACTCAGATTATTTATGATTCTAGAGTCAGTAGATATAATCAATCAGAACATGGGATTGGTGATAAATACAAACCCTGGAATCATAAACAATCCAAATCCTGGAATAATAACAGATTTCAAACAAAGAAAAGGTTTCAAAAAGGTTATTATTCCAAACCAAGATCTTTCTCTAACACTAGACAACATAGTAAGCATTTGTGGACTAACAAGCGTGGACCCAGAAGATGGGTACCAAAAGCTGAAATAATGTATCATTCAGATTTACCAACTAGGAAAGGATATGTCCTACCTAGAGTATGGAAACAAGTCCTATGCAAAGGAAGAAGGGCTTATGTCCTAGACAAATGGCTGACAAGTTCTCAAGTTAACAATCAGAACTTGAAAAATGAAGAGGAAGAATACTGGGATGACTTTATCATTAACTGTGATGAAGAGTTCTACCGCAATGATTAAAGTTGTTTCTCATACAGCCTGCCACTCAAAGAAGTATCATGAATCACTCATGGTATCTGGATAGTGGATGTTCAAGGCATATGACTGGTGACAAACAACTATTTTCTAAGCTGACTATGAAAGAAGGAGGATCTGTTGGCTTTGGAGGTAATCAAAAAGGAAAGATAATAGGTACAGGTACAGTAGGTAATTCTTCCCTATCTATTAATGATGTTTGGTTAGTAGATGGACTCAAACATAACTTATTGAGCATAAGTCAATTTTGCGACAATGGTTATGTAGTTGTCTTTAATAAGGAATCATGTACTGTGTCTAAACAATCTGATAACTCCATTATATTCAAAGGTCTGAGAAAGAACAATGTTTATAAAATTAATCTTTCTGATTTTAATGAACAAAAAGTGATGTGTCTTTTGACCTTGAGTGAAGAAAAATGGATCTGGCATAAGAGGTTAGGCCATGCTAACTGGAGGCTAAACTCTAAGCTTAGCAAGCTTGACCTTGTCAGAGGTTTACCAAAAATCAAATATCACTCAAACACACTTTGTGGTTCTTGTCAAAAAGGAAAAATTACAAAATCATCTTTTAAACCTAAGAACATTGTTTCTACCTCAAGACCATTGGAACTTCTTCACATTGATCTTTTTGGGCCAGTTCACACTGCCTCTATCAATGGAAAGAAGTATGGATTAGTAATTGTTGATGATTACAGTAGATGGACTTGGGTAAAATTCCTAAGAACAAAAGATGAAGCTTATGATGAGTTTAGCATCTTCTGCAAACAAATTCAAAATGAAAAAGGCTACACTATTTTAAAAGTTAGAAGTGATCATGGTGGAGAATTTGAAAATGAACCTTTTGAAAACTTTTGTGAAAAATATGGCATCTTGCATGAATTCACTTCTCCTAGAACTCCTCAACAAAATGGGGTTGTAGAAAGGAAGAATAGAACTCTGCAAGAAATGGCCAGAACCATGATGCATGAAACTAATGTAGCAAAATTTTTATGGGCAGAAGCTGTAAACACAGCATGTTATGTTCAAAATAGAATCTATATCAGATCTAAATTGAACAAAACTGCTTATGAACTGTTCAAAGGAAGAAAGCCTGACATTTCTTATTTTCATCAGTTTGGATGTACTTGTTACATTTTAAACAACAAAGTCCATCTAAAGAAATTTGATGCTAGAGGTTATAAGGGTATCTTTATAGGATATTCTGAACGCTCAAAAGCATACAGACTGTATATTTCTGAAACACACACTGTGGAAGAAACTATGCATGTCAAATTTGATGACAAAAAGCCTGACCAAGTGTCAGAGCTTGTGGAAGGTTTGTCTAGATTTCAGGTATCAGAGGATCAGTATTCAGATATTCCAAACTACTCAGAACATCCATTCTCTGAAGAACCTCTGAACATAACAGTTCCTACAGACTCTGAACAACAAAGAACTGAAGCAACTTCTGAACCTGCTGATGATGAGTCTGAAGATGATGAGCCCCCAAGAAACACTTTCAAATACAAATCATCACATCCAGAGGAACTGATCTTAGGCAACAAGGATAGTCCAATGAAGACAAGATCTCAACTGAGAAATGAGGAATCTTTAGTTGGTCTTATCTCAATGATGGAACCTTCAAAGATTGATGAAGCTCTAAAAGATGATGCTTGGATTGTAGCAATGCAAGAAGAGCTGAATCAATTTCAAAGGAATGATGTATGGACTCTAGTGCCCAAACCTTCACACAAGAACATTATTGGAACAAAATGGGTATTCAGAAACAAGCTGAATGAACAAGGTGAAGTGGTAAGAAACAAGGCTAGATTGGTTGCGCAAGGTTATAGTCAGCAAGAGGGGATTGACTATACTGAAACCTTTGCACCAGTTGCTAGACTTGAAGCAATCAGGTTACTTCTATCTTATGCTGTTAATCATGGAATAACTTTGTATCAGATGGATGTTAAGAGTGCCTTCTTAAATGGTTTTATTTCTGAAGAAGTGTATGTTAAGCAACCTCCTGGTTTTGAAGATATCTCAAACCCAGAACATGTTTTCAAATTGAAGAAATCACTGTATGGTCTGAAACAAGCTCCAAGAGCTTGGTATGATAGACTCAGTAATTTCCTTCTTGAAAAGGGTTTTGAGAAAGGGAAGGTTGACTGCACACTCTTTAGAAAAACAACCAAAGAAGACATTTTAATCATTCAAATTTATGTTGATGATATTATCTTTGGTTCAACTAATGCTTCCTTGTGCAAGAATTTTTCTAAGATAATGCAGGATGAATTTGAAATGAGCATGATGGGAGAATTGAAATTCTTTCTGGGAATTCAAATCAATCAGAAGAAGGAAGGAACTTATGTTCATCAATCAAAATATACCAAGGAACTTCTGAAGAAATTCAACCTAGATGACTGCAAGATAATGAACACTCCTATGCATTCAACTACCAACATGAGCAAGTCAGAAGATGAAGGAAAAGTAGATCAAAAGGTCTACAGAGGTATGATTGGTTCCTTACTCTATCTGACAGCCTCTAGGCCAGATATTTTATTCAGTGTTTGCTTATGTGCAAGATTCCAATCAGATCCTAGAGAATCTCATCTTACTGCTGTAAAGAGAATCTTTAGGTATCTGAAAGGAACAACTAATCTTGGACTTCTCTACAAGAAATCCAATGATTATTTGCTAAATGGATTCTGTGATGCTGACTATGCTGGAGATAAAATGGAAATAAAATCCACAAGTGGCAATTGTCAATTTGTTGGTGAAAACCTTATCTCCTGGGCTAGTAAGAGACAAACTACTATAGCTTTGTCTACAGCAGAAGCAGAATACATTTCAGCAGCTAAGTGTTGCACACAACTACTCTGGCTAAAATATCAGTTAGAAGATTATCAGGTAAGCAGTCACAATATTCCTTTATATTGTGATAATACTGCAGCCATTCATTTATCTAAAAATCCTATTTTACACTCTAGAGCCAAACATATTGAAATCAAACACCATTTTATCAGAGAGGCATTATAGATATTAAGTTTGTTGATACTGAAAATCAATGGGCTGACATATTTACTAAAGCCTTACCTGTTGAAAGATTTGATTTTATAAAGAAACATCTGAACATGTTTTCAATCTCTGAATGAAAAATTTTTTTTTGGCAATTAAAGTGTAAAAGGTTATGTATATCAGAACTTATGATTCAGAACATCTGAAACACAAGCTCTGAAGTACTTAACTCTGATAGAGAATTTTAAATATCTCAGAGGCTCTGAACTATTTAAGTGGGAAACGTTTAGTATTCGCTGCTGAACAGTTGTCCATTAAAATAGCAGTTACCGAGTAAATTTCTGCACGTGGTCTACGTGTGTCAGGTAGTGGGTGGTTAATGATAATTTTTGGTATTCAACTTTCTGTCAATTAGCGTAACTTCCCAAATTTGCTATTTTCGTGTTAACTGTGTGCATTTAAATAAAACTTACACAATACACTTGCACACTTCTCACTTTCACAACCTACACTTTCTTTTCTCTCTAAACCTTCAACAAAATTTTCTTTCTCTCTCATTTGTTCCTACCCTTACCTAAACTCCAACATGGCCGGTTCTTCGTCTTCTTCTTCATCAAAGATTCCTCCGTTCATGTTTAGAAATCTTCAAATCGTTGGGAACGAAATGGAGTTTCCAGAATCTGAACTCATCTTTCTCTCTGAGAAGATGATAGACTTTGATAGTTTGAAGGCAAATGGGTTCGATGTAAAAAGGTACTTCTCCACTCAAGGTTGGGATAAGTACTTCAACATGCTTAATGGTCCTATTTACCCAGATCTCTTGAAGAAATTCTGGATGAAGGCTAAGGTTTTTGATAAGGCTGAAGCTAAGCAGGAAGAACTAGCTGCTATTGAAAGGAATCCTAGTTTAAAAGGTAAATCAAGGAAAGAAATGGGTTTACTGGAGTTCACTGGAAAACAGATTAGGTCAAATATCTGTGGTATGAATCTGGCTTTCTCTCCTATTCATTTCAACACTTTGCTTGGTTTGGATAACTCGGGGATAGAGTTAGATGTTTTTGAGAAGGACACAAGGTACAGAGATGATCTTCTGGCTCTGATATGTACAGATCTGAAACTGAAGGGTAAAGTCAAGGGTTTGACTGATGTCTGCAGAGTGCTATTCAAGATCATACTAGCTGCTATCAGTCCAAGAGTTGGTGGTACTGATACAATCTCCTGGACTCATCGTCATCTGATCTACTTCCTTCTGAAAAGAATGAAAGTGAATCTAGGAGAGTATTTCTTTGAGAGGATCTGTGAAGCAATCTTTTCAAGCAAATCTCAGAGGAAAACAGCCATAGCTTATCCAAGATTACTCTCAGACCTTCTTTATCAAGGTCATGTTGTTCAGAATCTGAAGAAATTCCATCCAGAACTTGTGGAAAAGAAGTTCACTCCTGAGATTCTGAATGCAAGTTTTCTAACCAAAATGCGCATCATCTCATCAAAGTTGGTTCAACCTCCACAAGAATTTACAGCCAGTCTTGAAGATCGTTTGTATGTAGATGGTTACCCAGTAATCTCTGAAATGGATGATGAGCACATCATCCAAGATTATCTGGAAGTTCTTAGAAAAGAAGGGTATACTGTTGATAGGAGTATGGTCCCTCCAGCTCCTGTAAACATGTATAATCCTAAGAGGAAACCTAAGAGGAAAGCTGAACAAGAAAAACCAGATCTTCTGGCTCAGAAGAAGGTTAAGGTAGAAGAAGCTGTTGCTGAGCAAAGAACAAAAAGAAAACATGAAGATTTGTCTGGAAAAGCTGCTGCAACTTCATCAAAGAAGCCTTTTGTTGTTGATGATGAAGAAGAAAGTGAAGATAGTGACTCTTCTGAATCTCAGTCTGATTCAGAAACTGAGTCTGATGAAGAAACTCTGAGTACTAGGATGCATCAGAAACAAGTTCCTGATCCCAAAGGTAAGTCTCCTAAGTACATCTTTAACGAAGCTGAAATTGGAATAGGGTTTACCAAACCACTTAGAACTATTCTTCCCAACATTTCACCTTCTGATAACCCACTTTCTGAACTAGAAAAACACCTCAGCCCTGACCCCCTCAATAATCAGCCTCTCACTCATGAAACCCACAAATCTTCCTCACCTCCTAAACTTAAATCACCTCTACCTCAACCTCAACCACAAAAACAATCACCTGACATTCCACCATCTGAACCTCAACCAGATATTCCAACTGCTGAACAAACCTCTCCCACCAAACAACCCTCTCCACACAAATCTCCTGAACCAACCCCTGAACACAAATCTCCTGAACCATCACCTGAACACATTTATCCTGAATCAACATCTGACATCTCTTCCTCTGAATCAACTCCTGAACCCAATCCTAATCCACGCATTCATACTTGTGCCCCTAACCCTTCAGAAGCAGAAGTTGTCATCATTGACAACCCTGCTAATGAACCAACAAAACTCTCTACCATTCCCAATATCTCACCCTCATCCTCTGACCCTTTTGGTAACCTCTCCAATCAGCTATATGATGATTTACTTAGGTTATCCCATATTCAGGACAAGTTTTTGGTGTGTCCCTCTGATGTGGATATGGAGGTGTCACTAATCAAGGCTAAAATCTGCAATGCTCTGGATGCTATGGGTGATGAAATCAAGACTGTGATTGGACAACGAGATTTGGATATGGTACATCTGCTGAAGGACTGCTTAGCAAGAGCTAGTTTGAAACGACTGACTGGGTTTAACCATGAAGAGCATGAGCATGCTAAGCTTGCTGTTATTGCTGCTACTGCAAGGCATATGTCTATTTTTAAGGAATGCTGGGTGGATTCTAAGCTTTTCAAGAGTCTTGAGGATCAAAGGATTGAGAATGAACGTCTAGCTGAAGCTGCTGCAAGACTTGCTGAAGAAATCCCTGAGCTGAACCAAGAGGATGATCCAAATGCTGATATTCTGATGATTGATTATCCAGAGGAAGGTGAACCCTCCTCTGATAAAGGCAAGGCACCTTTGGTTGAAGATCAAGCACCTGTGGTTGTAGATCAGCTGCAGATTTTTCAAGAAGCTCTGAGGGAACAACAAGAAGGTTTGGAAAGGCAAAGGACAGCTCACCTCAATCTGGAATCTAAAGTGGATGGTCTAGTTTCCAACGTGGGGTCCCTGAATGACAAATTTGACCAGCTCTTAGCCTTTCTCAAGAAACCTTAGGATTCTTTGCACTTTATGTCTTTCATGATATTTATCTTCTGAACTTGATATTCATATTTTCTTTACTTTATTTTTATATTGTCTGAACAATTTTATTTTGGATTTTAACTTAATTATGTGGTTTGTTATTTTTATGTGCTAATTTTCTTTGATAAACAAGAACATAAGACACAAGATGAATTTAAAAGAAAATTTTTATTAATGATCTAACAATGTTGAGTACATTGGTAAAAAGAAAAAGACAACCTAATCCTAGTCAGATGGATAATACTCAGAAGAAATCTCAGATTTCTCCTCAGCATCCTCTGATGAAATTTCTATGGGATCTGGGTTCTGCTCTTCTTCTTCTTCTTGTTCTTCTTCTGGAACATAGCCAGCCAAGAACTCAACATAGTCAGCATCATCTTCATTTTCTTCAGCTTCAGAATCTGATGAGATGATTATAATCTCAGCATCTTGTGGTTTCTTGTCGTCTTCTTTATCTTTCTCATCTTTTTCGCGTTTTTCTTCTTCTTTCTTTCTTCGAAACTCTGCAATACGTGAACTAAATCTTCTCATTCTTCTTGATCTTTCTTGATACTCGTTTATTATTGTTTTTATGTGAAGAATGTATGTTAACTCGTTCACCTTTTATAAACTTTTTAGCGCGTTGTTTTTTGTTTTTGAAATAAATTCACCTTTGTAACAACCACTCTTCTTCTTTCACTGTCTTGGTTATCTAAATTTTTTTTACTTTTTGATAATGACAAAAGGGGGAGTAGTTACGCATTAATTGATAAGTGATAAGTTTCAAAGCTGAAACCACGCTCACGCTTTTATCCATTAAGTTAAAAGTTGTTACTTTTAAGTTGTTTTACGTATTTCAATGTGGAGACCAAGTTAGTTGAAACTGAAATAAATTTCATAAGTAAGGATAAGTTAAGAGTGCAATTTTAACTTAGCCTTATGAGACTTAGGTGGAGAGCTTGCAAACCTCTCACTCTGAAGAAAGATATGAAATTTGTTTTATTCCAAATTATCTTAATCTTATACTAAATTAAAATATCATGGATAAAACTTAAAGCTTAGGCTTTAAGGAGTATCAATCTTAGGGGGAGCTTGCAAACCTCACAAACCTAAGAGAAACATGATAAGTTAATTTAACAACAATTTTCAATTAATACTTATGTTTGTCATCATCAAAAAGGGGGAGATTGTTGGAACAAAATTGATTTAAAAATGTTTGCCCCTAAATCTATTAAGATTTTGATGATAACAAAGTATTAATAAACAATTGGAAGTACTAAAAATTTAATTTAAGTGTGCAGGACTTAGATTCAATTAAGCTCTGATTAATGATCAGAAGATAAGGACTTCAGAAGTTTGTAAGCGATCAGAAGATTGTGAGACTCAGAAGTTGTACTCTTCAGACGATGAAGTCTTCAGAACTTCTTAAGGTCTTAGCTTCATCAAACTCTGATGATCTTCTTGAAGTTTGTAAAGATTCCCTTTTGCAAGTCAACTCTTCTACCAATGAAGAAAAGGACCTTTCAAGCCTGATCAGAACAGCTAATCTCCTTCTGTCTGTTCTCTTTTGAGAACGTGGGTCATCAGTTGTGTTAGCTGAATAAGGAAAGTCTTCTCTGCAGTAGTCAAAGTACCTGAAACTCTTACTTAGTTTTGGATACAACCAAACTGCATCAAGACAGGCTACTTGAAGACAAAAGATTATCAACTTCAACGGTCATCTTTGCAACGACTCTTTTCTAGTCGTATATATACTAAAGGAATCAGTTGTATTCATAAGAATTGAAAAAGGATTATTAACACGCACGAACAAACTCTGAATTCCTCATACAAAGCTCTGAACCTTTGAACTGTGTTGTTGCACTTTTAGTTCAAATATTTAGTATTTGTTCTTCTAGGTTCTGACTAAGAGCTGTTGTATACTTTCCATTACTTTATTATATCTAGTACTTGAGGTAACTTAAGCTTGTGTGCTTAAGTGTGAAGTCTTAAGCTTGTGTGCTTGAGCAGTGTTGAGAAGTCTCTTGCTTGTGTGCTTGAGCAGTTGTAATCTTGTGTGATTATAGTGAAATCCCTTGGAAGTGCAAGGGGACTGGACTACTCTCGTTTTGTGAGAGGAACCAGTATAAATTGCTTGTGTGATCTCTCTCTCTCTCTTAACTTGTTTTATTGTGTTATTTATCCGCTGCTGTTGTAGTTAAGTTAAGAACTTGAAAAAGTTTTAAACTTGACTAAAACACAATTCAACCCCCCCCCCCCCCCCTTCTTGTGTTTTCACACCTTCACCGTCCACAGACAAAGTCCATGGTTGTTCCTTTTCCGTCCCTGGGGGAGTGGACATTTCTAAGACGAAATCCGCCAATATTTGGGATTTTATGGCTCCCCTTAGGGAGAAAGTGATGTCAAATTCAGATAATTCAACTGACCAAGCCACCATTCTTCCTGCTAAATCCGGTTTCCTCAACACATTCTTGATGAGAAAATCAGTCTTGACCACCACTTTGTGACTATGGAAATATTGTCTCAGCTTCCTAGCTGTTACTATTAGCGCCAAAGATAAACGCTCAATCCTTTGATATCTTGCTTCCGCCCCTCTTAACGTTCTACTAACGAAATAAATGGGTTTCTCTTCTTCTTCAACCATTTGAACTAACACTGAACTCATCGCCCTGTCTGACACTGCCAAGTACAAATAGAGGATCTTTCCTGGCATTAGGCGTGTCAAAATAGGGGGAGATGCTAATAACTCCTTTAATTGCTTGAACGCCTATTCGCATTGAGGGGTTCAAATAAACCTCTCGCTTTTTCTCAGAGTACTAAAGAAATGGAAAGCTTTTTCACCTGAGCAGGACAGAAACCTTGAGAGCGCCGCAATTCTGCCAGTTAACTGTTGGACTTCCTTAATTGAGGAGGGGCTTCTCATGTCGATTATCACCTGACATTTCTCAGGATTCGCCTTTATTCCTCGATGAGTGAGCATAAATCCTAAAAATTTTCCTGCCTGCACCCCAAACGAACACTTGGTGGGATTCAATCTCATGTTATACCTCCTTACCGATTTCAGAATATCGGCTAAGTCTTGGTCATGCTCGCCTTTTTCAGTGTTTTTGATCACCATATCATCGATGTATACCTCCAAATTTTTTCCAATCTGCTCTGAGAAAACCCTGTCCATCAATATTTGGTATGTTGCTCCTGCATTCTTCAAACCAAATGGCATGACATTGTAATGGTAGTTACAAGTGTTGGACATGAACGCCGTCTGCGGGGCATCATCTGAATTCATCTTTATCTTGTTGTAACCAGAGTAGGCGTCCATGAAGCTCAACATTTTGTATCTTGACGCCCCATCGATTAACCTATCATTACCTTTCTTTACCATCACCACGTTAGCCAACCATGAGGGGTATTTTATTTCTTCTATAAAACCTGCTTCTTTTAATTTCGTCACCTCTTCTGTTATTCCTACTCGCCTTTCTTC
Source organism: Trifolium pratense (assembly GCF_020283565.1). Taxonomy (NCBI): domain Eukaryota; kingdom Viridiplantae; phylum Streptophyta; class Magnoliopsida; order Fabales; family Fabaceae; genus Trifolium; species Trifolium pratense. Next base: position 30,619,919 of record NC_060063.1, read on the forward strand.
ACCAACTTTTCTTTTTCTCTGGGAGACCAGCTTAATCGTAGGCGAAATGGATAATTTATGTGTAATGACGCTTTCATCTATGTCTGGCATATCAGAAGGCTTCCATGCAAACAGATCTACGTTCTCATTCAAAATTTTCATGATTCTCGCTTTATCCGTTGGGAGCAGCTCCCTTCACAAATTTGTGGTTTGATAAGGTTCCATACCAAACTGTATTTGCTCCAACTCCTCTATTGGACTGACACGCCTATCATGGAACTCTTCTTTGGGATCCATATCTTCAGAATCCACCATGTTTATTCCCTCTTGGTTCGTGGGACATCCTGGTCGATAACCCTTTTTCCCGCTATGTATCTTGTGTTGAATCTTCAAACTCGATTCATAGCATCGTCTCGCCAGGAGTTGATCGCCCCTGATGGTTCCCACGCCACCATTGTCTAGAGGATATTTCATTGACAAGTATAAGGTGGAAAGGACCATGCCTAAAGCGTTGAAGGAAGGCCTTCCAATGATAATGTTGTAAGATGTGAAAGGCGTCTTAACAACTAAATAACAAACCTTAATTGTTTTGGCATTTTCTTCTTCTCCAAAAGTTGTTAGGAGTGTTGTATATCCCATAACTTCTACCTGCTCCCCTGAAAATCCCACTAAGCTTCCCACATACGGTTGTAACTGCTCCTTAGCCAACTGCATTGCTTTGAAAGCTTCCCAATACATAACATCCGCCGAACTGCCAGAATCGATCAAGACCCTTTTCACATCACAATTCAGAATTTGCAATTGAATGACCAAAGGATCATCATCGTGTGGGAATACTCCTTGACCATCCTTAGTTGTGAATGATATGTCCGGTACTGGCGAAGAGGATGTATTACCCACCAGATAGATTTCATGAGTTACGCTTCTAGCGTATCTCTTCCTAGCGTTGTTGGAGACGCCTCCTCCCGAGAATCCGACTGTGATAGTATTTACTACGATTCTCATCCTTGTTTGGTCCTCGTCACGCCCTGGCGGTTCTTTGGAGTCCTGTCTCTGGACCTTGGGCACGACGACTCGTCCTTGGGCGGCGTCATCAATGAATTTTCGTAGGTGACCGCTCCTAATCAATTCTTCAATGAGATCCCTTAACCTGAAACTCTTGTTAGAGGAAGAGTTGTCATTCCTGCTGACAAAAATTCGTGCAAAATATGCACCTTAGTTTCCTTAAGTGGGGTATAGCTATCATAAGGCTGATAATTCCTGATTCCTCGATCTTGCGGATATTGGTATGGTTTTTTACGTCGCTCATGCCATGATGATTCTTGGCGAGAACTGTGCCTTTGAGGATGATGGTCTGGACTCTTGATTCGCCTGCTAACTTGCTCCTTTTCCTTGGCGTCTCTCGTCCTCTTTTCAGCATTACTCTCATCTCCTTTAATGTAGCTTTCTGCCCTCTTGTTTATCTCCTGCATGGAGGTGGCGGGCTTTTGTGCCAAGGATTCGTTGAAATGTCCTGCTCTTAGGCCATTGTGAAATGCCGCTATGAACATTTCATGGTTGGGATTTGAAACCTTAATAGTGGCTTCACTGAAACGTGCCAAGTATTCACGGAGCGACTCCGCGTAAGCCTGACGTATTGAAAAAAGACTGGTGGATGTCACCTTGACATGCCTAGACCCTGCGAATTTGTGGATGAACTTCTTATGAAAATCGGCGTAACTCTCAATGGAGTTCTTGGGAAGGTTCATGTACCAACGCATCACAGAATCTTTGAAAGCTCCTAATAGTAACTTGCATTTTAAGTGTTCCGGGGCATTTACGATGGCAGTTTTTGTTCCTACAGCCATTAAATGCTCTACCGGATCTGTCTTTCCGTCGAAAGAAGGAAGGTGTGACGATTTGAAGCCATCGTGCACTTGTGTTTCCCAAAGGACTTGAGCCAAGGGTTGGGAATCTACTAGGGCTACACCTTCTTCCTCCTTAGCGGCTAATCTCGCCTTCTCATGCTCTAACGCCTTGTCCGCTTCAAAAGTTGCCATTTGCCTTTGGAGGCATTGAATCTCTTGAACGGCGGCTTGCAGGGTGGTAGCATGATTGTTGGAGTTTTCTCCAGCCATGTGGAAAAAGCTTTTGTTGTGCGGTTTCAAACTTTGTAAACTTGAGGCCCAGGAATCGTTTTACCGGGCCCCACAGTGGGCGCCAAAATGTTCTAGTGAACACTCAAAGGGGGTTGTATTATTGATATTGGATTAAATAATATTACATAAGCTTAGACCCAAAACAGGTCCATATGCTATTTTTTTAGCAAAAATTGAATGTCCATGACAATGAATGATCAATGCTATTTATAGAGTCTTCTTCCTTCTTCTCCAAGCTCCATTACCCTGTTTTTCGGCCACCTCCTTCTTCATTCCGTGAATGGCGCTGCTAGGGGTGGTTATTCTCTTCCTTAAGAATCCTCGGAGTGGGAGATCATGGAGGAGATCTTTTTCCTCACTTGGCGCCACAATTTTCAGCCGTTGGCGCCTTAGCGGTTTATCCCGCCTTACACTATTCGAAATTGTGGGTTGGATCATTATTGGGCCACTTCTTATTGGGCCTTGATAAAATTTTCCTATCCACACCCGGTCCAGATATATATATATATATATATATATATATATATATATATATATAGACACACACACACACACAAGGACTCCCTTTATTACTAAAGTATACATTTGTCCTTCTTCACTATAATATCCCAAATGTGTCTCACTTGGTTAAACTCTAACAAATAATTTGCAAATCCTTCGAAATAAGTTTTAAAACTCCGTTAAAATCTCTAATTAATAATTCTTCTATTAATAAAAGTCGGGATGTTACAAATACACTCTTTCTTGGTCATCTGTTGAGACTGGGTATTGGTCAATGGCGACCACTACAAGTAAGTTAAAGCGGTTAAAAGGGATCCCCTCCAATCTAGGAATTGATCATGACAAACCCATCGCTACAAGAATGTCCAGCATTTGCGGCGGCTTTTCATCCTACGGAAACCAGGGCGATGCAAATCATTGCGACGGTTTTTCTGGACGGAAAGCCGCCGGTAATTAGCGGCGGGTCCTTTGTGGCGGCAGTCAAATGACTTTACACATTGCCAAAAACCCGGTGTTCCATGAATGCAACAAACACATTGAAGTCGATTGTCATTTCGTCCGGAATGAAATTCTAAAAGACAATACCTGTCCAATTTATGTCTCTACTGCTGCTCAGCTTACGGATATACTCACTAAAGCATTAGAAAAACCGCAATTTGATTCTTTTATTGACAAGTTGGGCATTGAAAATCTCCATGCTCCTACTTCGAGGGGCAGGGGGGGTTGGGGTATTAAGCTATATGGTAAATTGACTTCAAGTAATATGGGATAAGATTTTATTTCCTTTGATAGTATTATTTACGGTTATATATGATTAGGCTCATGTGTATAATAGAATTAGCAATATCTGAGGCATAAATTTAGAAGCTAACAGAAGCCTCCTCTTGTATATAAACTATGACATATGACATTTTTGAGAAATAAAGACACGTGTATCAATCACTTTTACAATATATGTCTTTTTTAAAAAAAATAGAAGAAGAAATATTGAAATACTAGTGCTAGATTTTTTTATCGAATTATATAAAAAATTTGTTATTTTTTGAGGTTCATGGATCTCTGTGGATACTGCGGGGATGGAAAAAATATCTCCCCGTAGTGGGGAACATATTGGGGGACGGAGAACAAAGGAGCATCTTCCGACCATTCCCTGCCTTGTTGACATCCTTAAACCAGAACTTTGAGAAAGTTTGAGGTTTGGAATTGGTGTCTGAAGGATTTAAAGAACATGACTGAAGTTAGAAAATTATATTGGAGACTTTGAGAAAAGGCAGAACTTTGAGAAAAGCTCACCTCAGGGTGTTCTACGATTGTAAAAATTCAGAAGATAATTAATTATTTGATCTAATTATTTTTTTGACTATATTGCATATTGAATTATAAATTGTTTACGATGATCCTTGGCCGATGTAACACCCAAACCCATTATTTATATATTTCTACCTTGTTGGATATTTGAATTGGCTTAATTTTGCTAAAACAAATATACTAACAAGATGTTGGAAAACATGTTACAACATCATATTTATTCAAGGAAATCTCGCGCATTTATGAGAGCATCTGCTATATATGGAAATCCACTTAAAGAGCACGCTCAATGGAGATTTGATCCGATCAGGAGTTTTAAGGATAAGACAAAGTTAATGAAATAGCTGGATGACTTATCCTGTCATAAAAAGTCCTTTAAACATTTATGGAAAGTCTTGATATATCCTTAATGAAGATTGATAAAGTATCAAATCATCCTTTATGATTCTCAAGGAGCGTCTGAGCATTTGTGAAGAAAGAGGAGCGTGCCTAATCATTATATATACGAAGACCAAGCTCAAGAATAGATATCTCATTGAAAAATATTAGTTCACATATTGAGTCTTTGTTGAGTCTTTTATTATTTGATTGTAATTCTTGCTTGTGGATTCTATAACACGAGCTAAGAAGTAAGTTTATTAGTTTAAGGTTACTCCTAAGCTTTGAAGTACGGAGTTTACCGTGTGTGATTCACTTGAAGCTTTTAAGCAAAAGTGAAGTGTTGTCTTGGCAAGTTGTCGCCACATCATTCCCAACATTGTATAATCAACACAGGTTGTGTTGTGTGAGTGGAAGTGAGATGGGATCTCATGTCTAGGAGTTCCTAGGCAGAAGTTGCATGAGTAGTGTCGAGGTTATAAGACGTAAACCAGGGGTTTGCTGGAGGTCTTAGTGTAAGGCGTAAATCCTAGGGTTTGCTGGAGGTCTTAGTAACTAGAGCTATTAGTGGATTTCCTTCCTGGATTGGTATCCCCCAGAGTAGGCAGTTGGCTGAACTGGGTTAACAATTACTTGTGTCATTTATTTATTTTCTGTCAGTTTTTATATGTTATATAAGATGTGCCAACAAAAGAAACAACATTAATCATAAAGTAGTTGTTGGGACATCTTAGGCAACATCATTCTAGTGATACCAGAATTACAATTGGCATCAGAGCAGGCACCCTGTTCTGTTATTTTGGGTGAGCTCCAGGGAGAGTACTTTCTGGTACAATGGATAAAGAAGGAGGGTCAGTGTCTAAACCCCCCTTACTGACAGGTCCTGAGAACTATGATTATTGGAAATCTAAAATGGAGGCTTTCATAAAATCAATTGACAGTAGGACATGGAAGGCTGTGTTACGTGGATGGGAACCACCAATGGTTCTTGACAAAGATGGCAATAAAACTGATGTCAAGAAGCCAAATGATGAATGGACTAAAGATGAGGATGATCTGGCACTTGGCAACTCCAAAGCCTTGTATGCTATTTTTAATGGTGTGGATGCAAACATGTTCAGGCTTGTTAAGAGATGTATTACTGCTAAGCATGCCTGGGAAGTTCTGAGAAAAGCTCATGAAGGAACATCAAAAGTTAAGCTATCTAAACTTCAGATGCTCAAAACCAATTTTGAGAATCTCAGAATGAAGGAGGAAGAAACCATTCATGACTTTCAGATGAATGTGCTTGATTTTGCAAATTCGTTTGATGCACTTGGAAAACCTATCTCAGATGAGGAGCTAGTTGGAAAAATACTCAGATCTTTGCCTAAAAGATTTGATATGAAGGTGACAGCTATTGAGGAGGCTCATGATCTTTCAAGTCTAAATTTAGATGAACTCATAGGATCACTTCAGACCTATGAAATTGGCCTAAACAGAAGAAATGAAAAGAAAGATAAGAATCTAGCCTTTGCTTCAAAAAGTGCTGCTGATGACTTACAAATTGAATCTGAAGGTGAAGAAAGCTTAGCTGAATCTATGGCTATGCTTGGAAGACAGTTCAACAAGTTGATGAAGAAAGTGGATCAAAGGCACAAGCCAAATGGTCGACTCAACAACAACAAACAGTCCAGCTTTCAGAAAAAGACAAATGAAGATGAAAGAGGAATGAAATGCCATGAATGTGAAGGTTTTGGACATATCAGACCTGAATGTCCAACCTTTCTAAAAAGGCAAAAGAAAAGTCTTGTGGTTTCATGGTCTGATACAGATTCAGAGGAGGAAGAATCTGCCAAGTTTGTTAATGCTTTAACAGGAGTTTGTGTATCTGACTCAGAATCATGTGATGAGGAGGTAACTTATGAGGAACTAGCTGCTACTTATAAAGATCTTCATACTAGAAGTATAGAAGTTTGCAAAGCATTAGAGAAACAAAAGAAGATCAATGGTAAACTACAAGCTGAGAAAAATGACTTACTCATAAACATTGATAATCTCAATGCTAAGGTTGAAGATCAGAGTAGTCAAATTCAACAGCTGGAAATGGAGAAGTCTAACCTCTTGTGTAAAGTTGCTGAACAGAATGAAGAAGTAACCAAATTAAATGCTGATTTAGATCAAGTCACTAAAGTGGCTAAAATGATGACCAAAGGTACTGATGCCTTTGAGGAAATGTTACAGAGACAAAACTATGGGAAACCTAAGCCCATTGGTTTTGAACATGAAAGAGTAAAGCAGCAGATGAAGTTCAACAATGCTACTATACATACTCCAATCAACAGCACGTTTGTGTCGGGAGGATTGTCGCAACATCTGATGGGACATTCTATGCCCAGGTTCTATAACTGGACATGTCATCATTGTGGCAGGAAAGGACACATTAGGCCTTTCTGCTATAGGCTGCACGGATATCCAAGGAGAGTTCATCAAGAATTCTATACTCCTGTCTTTCCTAATGTTACGACAAGACAGGAATGGAGAGAAAAGAAGAAGATCACAGGTCTAATAGCTCATACATCCTTGAGAGCTTCTTCAAGAGAAACCTGGTACTTTGATAGTGGCTGTTCTAGACACATGACAGGTGTTGAACATTATCTTGAAGACTTGAAGTCATATGCTACCAGTTTTGTGACCTTTGGAGATGGAGCCAAAGGAGAGATCAAGGGAGTTGGTAAACTTGCAAACCATGGCTTACCAAAGCTTGATAATGTGCTGCTTGTAAAAGGGCTTAAAGCTAATCTAATCAGCATAAGTCAACTTTGTGATCAAGGCATGAAAGTTAACTTCACAAAAGCTGAATGCCTAGTTACAAACGAGCAAGGAGAGCTGTTGATGAAAGGAGTAAGGTCTAGAGACAACTGTTATCTCTGGATTCCTAAAGAAGAAGATGTATCCACATGTCTTATTAGCAAAGAAGATGAGGTAAAATTGTGGCATCAAAAACTTGGCCACCTGCACCTCAAAGGCATGAAAAAGGCAATAGCTAAAGAGGCAATCAGAGGACTTCCAAAGCTCAAAATAGAGGAAGGGAGTATATGTGGAGAATGTCAGATAGGGAAACAGACAAAGATGTCGCATCCAAAGTTGCAACATCTTACCACAACAAGGGTACTAGAACTGTTGCACATAGACCTGATGGGGCCAATGCAAGTGGAGAGTCTTGGAGGAAAAAGGTACGCGTTCGTAATGGTAGATGACTTTTCAAGGTTCACATGGATTGAATTTCTGAAAGACAAGTCTGAAAGTTTTGATGCATTCAAAGAACTTTGTCTTCAACTCCAAAGAGAAAAGAACTCTGCTATTGTTAGGATACGAAGTGATCATGGTAAAGAGTTTGAGAATGCAAGCTTTCTTGAATTCTGCATCTCTGAAGGAATCAAGCATGAATTTTCAGCTCCAATCACACCTCAACAAAATGGTGTTGTTGAGAGGAAGAACAGGACAATACAAGAGTCAGCCAGAGTGATGTTGCATGCAAAACATCTTCCATATCAATTCTGGGCTGAGGCTATGCATACTGCTTGTTATATTCACAATCGTGTCACACTCAGAACTGGAACTTCTACTACACTATATGAACTGTGGAAAGGCAGAAAACCAACTGTCAAACACTTTCATGTGTTTGGAAGTAAGTGCTATATCCTATCTGATAGAGAGCACAGAAGAAAAATGGATCCTAAAAGTGAAGAAGGATTGTTTCTTGGATACTCAACAAACAGCAGGGCCTACAGAGTTTACAACCAGAGAACTAAGGTAATAGTAGAATCTATCAATGTTGTGATAGATGATTTGACATCTGCTAAAACATCTGATACTGAAGATGATGTTGCAACAACTTTGCCAACATCTGAAGAAGCTGTAGCAGAGAAGGAATCAGATTCAGATGATGAATCAACCATTCCTACACCTCGCCCTGTGAGTAAAGTTCCTTCAATAAGAATACAGAAGAACCATCCCAAGGATCTCATCATAGGAAATCCTAACCAGGGAATTGCTACAAGAAGGACAAATGAAGTGGTTACTAATTCATGTTTTGTCTCAAAGGTTGAGCCTAAAAATGTAAAAGAGGCTCTCACTGATGAGTTCTGGATAGAAGCCATGCAAGATGAATTAACTCAGTTTAGAAGAAGTGATGTGTGGGATCTTGTTCCTAGACCCAATGGTGTTAATGTTATAGGCACAAAATGGGTGTTCAAGAACAAGTCAGATGAAAATGGTGTTGTAACAAGAAACAAGGCAAGATTAGTGGCTCAAGGGTACACTCAGGTTGAAGGACTTGACTTTGATGAAACATTTGCGCCAGTTGCAAGACTGGAATCTATTAGGCTACTTCTTGGTATAGCATGCATCTTCAAATTTAAGCTGTACCAAATGGATGTCAAGAGTGCCTTCCTTAATGGGTACTTACATGAAGAAGTTTATGTGGAGCAGCCAAAAGGTTTTGTAGATCCTGCTAATCCTGATCATGTGTACAAGCTGAAGAAGGCTCTTTATGGACTGAAACAGGCTCCAAGGGCCTGGTATGAAAGGCTGACAAATTTTCTTGTTAGTCAAGGATACAGAAAAGGAGGCCATGACAAAACCTTGTTTGTTAAAGAACAAGAAGAGAAGCTGATGATTGCCCAGATTTATGTTGATGACATAGTATTTGGTGGAATGTCTGAAAAGATGGTGCAACATTTTGTACAACAAATGCAATCAGAGTTTGAAATGAGTTTGGTAGGTGAGCTGACATATTTCCTTGGTCTGCAAGTAAAACAAATGGAAGACACCATATTTGTCTCTCAAAGCAAGTATGCGAAGAACATGATCAAAAAGTTTGGAATGGACACTGCAGCACACAAGAGAACACCAGCTGCTACTCATCTGAAGCTAACCAAAGATGAGAATGGCATTGATGTTGACCAAAGCCTATACAGGAGCATGATTGGCAGTCTCTTGTATCTTACAGCTAGTAGACCAGACATCACCTTTGCTGTTGGTGTTTGTGCAAGATATCAAGCCAAGCCAAAGATGAGCCATCTCGTGCAAGTCAAGAGGATTCTGAAGTATATAAAGGGCACTAGTGATTATGGGATTCTGTATTCCCAGACCAAGAACTCAACTTTGATAGGGTATTGTGATGCAGATTGGGCTGGAAGTGCTGATGATAGAAAGAGCACTTCAGGAGGATGTTTCTTTTTGGGTGATAATTTAATCTCATGGTTCAGCAAGAAGCAGAATTGTGTGTCTCTGTCTACTGCAGAGGCTGAATACATAGCTGCAGGAAGCAGTTGTTCCCAGCTGATGTGGATGAAACAGATGCTGAAAGAATATAATGTCGACCAAGATGTCATGACATTATATTGTGACAACTTGAGTGCAATCAATATATCAAAGAATCCAGTTCAACACTCAAGAACCAAACACATAGACATCAGGCATCATTTCATCAGAGACCTTGTTGAAGAAAATTGTGTGGAACTCAAGCACATTGGTACAAGTGAACAGCTAGCTGACATTTTTACAAAGGCGCTTGATGCTAATCAATTTGAATTTTTAAGGGGCAAATTAGGAATTTGCCTGCATGAAGAAGCATAGCAGTTACTGCAGTTGTGGCGTGCAAAAGGAAACCGTTTTCTCTCCCATCAATCAATGCACGCTAATTTAGGGAAATCATTACAAACTTCCCTTAAATACATCATCACACGCATTCAATTGCCTTTCTTCCAAATCCTAACCTTTGTCTGCAAACCCTATTCTCTCACTTTGCTCATCAAACTCCATCTATCCATCTTCTCAACCCTCAAAAATCATCATCCAAACATGTCTGAATCTTCCCAAACTACAAAGTCCGGTCGTTCTACTCGATCAAAGGCACTAATCATCAAGGATGCTGTACCTGTTACAACTGTTCGTGCTTCCAAATCCAAAGCTCAAACAAATGTCGCTGAGAGGAAAGGAAAGGGAAAATCTGTTGAAAAGAAGAAAACTTCAAAAGTAAGTGATGCTATCTCTCCATCTGATAATAAATCTGAGAAAGGAACTTCTAAAAGGAATAGAAGGGATTATAAATCTAAGTTTGCTCTGTCTATGTCTGATTTGGTTTTTGAATCGAATGTTAACACATCCGAGAAAACAACTGAAGTAGCGTCTCAGAACCCTAAACCTGTGTCTGAAGTTGTTGAGACACCTATTTCAATTGCTGGTAACCCTAATCAAGATAATTTGGGATCTGATGCTGAGAAGAGAGATCTGAAAAATATGCCTGTTGATACTGAGATGGAAGACACTCCTACAGAGGTTGAGCCTAATATTGCTGATAAATCACCAACAATTGCTGAGATGGTGGCTGAAAAATCAACCCCTGTTGTTACTGAAGAGGTTGTCATGCAAGATGTTGAGACATCCTTGAATGAGAATGAAGATGCTGAAACTGTTGAGGAAGAACCTGTGAAGGAAACTGTTGCTGAAAAGGATGTTGAGACAACTGCCACAACATCTGAGTCCACAGATGAACAAACTGGAACTGCTGATGAGGGTACTTCTGATAATGAAGGGGACACTCAATCTGAAGAGAGCAACCAGTCCATCCCAACAGAAGAACAAGAGGTTGAAGCTGACAAGCCTGCAGAAACTGAGAAAGAAAAAGAGAAAGATGTTGTTGATGTTGATGATTATGTCACCACCAAGACTGCTGAAAAATCAACTGGTGGTATAACAAAGAGATTGAGAAGCTGTACAGGGAAGGCTGTGCCCACTGCAACCAAGACTCCTACACCAAGAGTCAAAACAAAAGGTGTTGGACCAGTCAAAGGTTGGAGCAAAGTTCTCTCTCCTCCCAGCAAGAAGAAGGAAACCCTGAAGAGAAAGAAGGAGTCATCTAGTGACTCAGACTATGAAGTTGCTGAAGATGTTGCTAACATCTCATCTGCCAACCCTAAGAAGGCTACTGTGAAGAAGGCTCCTCAAGGTGTTGAAGAAGCCCCATGTGATAACATATCTTTCCATCGTGCTGCCTTTGCACTGAGATGGGACTATATTTACCAAAGGAGATTGGCTGTTGAAAGGGAACTGACCAAAGATGCTCTCAAATGTCAAGACATCTTTGACTACATCAAGGAAGCTGGTCTGATGAAGACAGTGTGTGATTTCAGTCCGTGTTATGAGCTGCTTGTGAAAGAATTTCTGGTGAACATCCCTGAAGAATGTGATAATCCACTGAGCAAGGACTACCACAAAGTTTTTGTCAGAGGTAAATGTATCAATTTTTCCCCTGTTGTGATTAATAATTACTTAGGAAGATCTATAGAACCTAAGGCTGAATTAGAAGTTGCTAATGATGTTGTGAGTGCTGCGATAACTGGTGGTAAAGTTAAGGTCTGGCCTACAAAGAAGCTGATACCCACGAGTAAATTGAATGTCAAATATGCCATCCTCAATAGGATAGGATCAACCAATTGGGTGCCAACCAAGCATGCAACCAATGTTGCTACAAACCTGGGTAGATTTATATATGCTGTAGGAACCAAGTTTGATTATGACTATGGAACCTTTATTTTTGATCAAACCATTAAGCATATTAGATCAACTGCTGTGAAGATGCCAATAGCATTTCCATCTTTGCTATGTGGAATCATTTTGGCCCAATATCCAGACATTAAGACTGTGACTGACACTCCCAAGAAAAGGGAATCTGGCTTTACTTTTCATCATAAGCTTTTTGGTAATCACAATATTACTGATCATGTTGGGACATCTGCTGCTGGAGCTGGTGTTATGACCAAAAGGGAGATTATTGCTGGTTTAAAGGTTCAATGTCAGGAAATAGATAAACAGCAGGCTGAGCTTGAGGAAAGGAAGAATGTGTTCTTGAAAATGATTGAAGGATTGGAAGCTGATGAGGTACCTGTGAAAGCTAGTGCAAATGTGGCTGCTACAGGTGAACAAAACGATGCAGATGAGGATGAAGGTTATGCTACTGCTACAGATGAGGATGAAGCCTCTGACAGTAGTGATGATGAATGATTTTGTAATCTGTTTAATATTTTACTGTACTTTGTTATTTGGTTTGTGGGTGAATTTGTGCCCTGGATTTTAGCACCTTCTGAGTGCATGGTCTGTACTTTTAATTCTGCACTTTGGATACTTAACTTTCCTGTTTTGGCACATTTTGTGGCTAAAAAGGGGGAGTAGTACTTTGCTTTGTTTGTTTCTGCTACATGTTGTTGTGTCTTTTGTTATGACATGTTTTTAAGTAGCAGTAAGCAAGTATTCAGGGGGAGTAAAAGTAAGCAAGTATTCAGGGGGAGTAAAAATTTTTACCCTGAGATGATGCACAAGCTGATGAAGTCAGGGGGAGTTTGCTACTGAATGGATGCTGCCCTGATTGGACGAACATGTGCTAGAAGATGTGCTCCCATATGTCACACCATCTTTGATGACATATGACATATGATATATGTTTTGCTCTGATACCACGTTTTATTTTGCTCGAGGCTAATTGATGATAACTCCGCTGCTGCTGCCTCTGATGCATATATTTTCACCTATGTGAAATTTTGTTTAACTGATGCTCTAACATTCCTTCTTTTGTGTGACCATGGTGATTTGAAGGATTGCGCTTTTTAATCTCTCAAGGGTAATGGCCTGAAATTGTTTTAGCCAAAAATTGCCAAAGGGGGAGATTGTTGGATATTTGAATTGGCTTAATTTTGCTAAAACAAATATACTAACAAGATGTTGGAAAACATGTTACAACATCATATTTATTCAAGGAAATCTCGCGCATTTATGAGAGCATCTGCTATATATGGAAATCCACTTAAAGAGCACGCTCAATGGAGATTTGATCCGATCAGGAGTTTTAAGGATAAGACAAAGTTAATGAAATAGCTGGATGACTTATCCTGTCATAAAAAGTCCTTTAAACATTTATGGAAAGTCTTGATATATCCTTAATGAAGATTGATAAAGTATCAAATCATCCTTTATGATTCTCAAGGAGCGTCTGGGCATTTGTGAAGAAAGAGGAGCGTGCCTAATCATTATATATACGAAGACCAAGCTCAAGAATAGATATCTCATTGAAAAATATTAGTTCACATATTGAGTCTTTGTTGAGTCTTTTATTATTTGATTGTAATTCTTGCTTGTGGATTCTATAACACGAGCTAAGAAGTAAGTTTATTAGTTTAAGGTTACTCCTAAGCTTTGAAGTACGGAGTTTACCGTGTGTGATTCACTTGAAGCTTTTAAGCAAAAGTGAAGTGTTGTCTTGGCAAGTTGTCGCCACATCATTCCCAACATTGTATAATCAACACAGGTTGTGTTGTGTGAGTGGAAGTGAGATGGGATCTCATGTCTAGGAGTTCCTAGGCAGAAGTTGCATGAGTAGTGTCGAGGTTATAAGACGTAAACCAGGGGTTTGCTGGAGGTCTTAGTGTAAGGCGTAAATCCTAGGGTTTGCTGGAGGTCTTAGTAACTAGAGCTATTAGTGGATTTCCTTCCTGGATTGGTATCCCCCAGAGTAGGCAGTTGGCTGAACTGGGTTAACAATTACTTGTGTCATTTATTTATTTTCTGTCAGTTTTTATATGTTATATAAGATGTGCCAACAAAAGAAACAACATTAATCATAAAGTAGTTGTTGGGACATCTTAGGCAACATCATTCTAGTGATACCAGAATTTCATACCTTTAGTAAAATCTTTTTCAAAATACGCAACGGAAAATCACATTTAATTTATTGAATATTGGTTCGAGTATTACACTCTTCAATCAAAATAATACTAATGTAGTTAATTAGTAAAAATACTTGTTTATACAAATGTTAAATCAACTAATGTATTTATTGATTATACAAAAACAACCTAGACAATAGACTTTATATACAATATAAAACCCTTTCCCGTGTCACAATCAGAGCGGAGCTTCACCGACGACTCAACATCGAATACCACAAAATCCTGTAAAATCTGGACCCCCAACGGTCCAGCACATAACACATAAAAGAGAGTTAGATAACATACTCAAAATATACAAGTGTAAGTAAATGGTACTTAAACACTTCTTCATAAAAACATGCATAATCATACATTATACATATACATCACCATCATTCATGCATATTCATATATCATGCATATACTTCATTTATCACCTAATCAATCATCCACAAAATACACCAAACATATAGTTTCACGTCGTCTCGGACAATACCAAAACATCAACAAATACATTGTTCAGATTATGGTCATGACGGACCCTGCGCTGTTCATTTTATAGTCATGACGGACTCTGCTACTCACATACGGATTAACAATCAACATTTACCAAGTATGTGTCAAACATCATTTATTATAAAATGCACACATAATCCCTAATGCAATCTAATGCTTCACATTCATGTTATGTCCTCTAGACACCTCTAATGCATGTGGTACCATCGTCTTTATCAGAGTATTTCACCTCCGATATCCGTCTTTATCAAACAAATATAGTTCGATATCCTTCTTTATTGGACAAGCCAATATCCCTAAATATTCATGATGCATGCACTCAAACTCATGAATATATTCACCAATAATTTTGGCATATAGCCCGTCAACAATAACGTGGAACACTATCCAACGTCCGTCTTTATTAAGATAATCAATACCTTAATATCCGTCTTTATCGAATAACATAATTCGATATACTTCTTTATTAGAATAACATAATTCTAATATCCTTCTTTATTAAGTTGATTAACACCTTAATATACTTCTTTGATATTTAAACAAACATCATCAACAATCAACAACAATTATAATTCACAAATATAATCAACAATTCATCAACACATCATTCTTCATCAACAAGCATCAACAAGCATCAACAAGCATCAACAATCATCAACAATCATGTAAGAATAAGCCACTGATTGAAAATACATGCAAAGGAAGACAGCAGATGAAAAATTGGTGAAAACTGCAGTATTTCCGCCTGGGGCGGAAATTTTTATGTTTGAGGCGTAAGTTTACGTTTTAGGCGCAAAAATTTACGTTTGAGGCGCAGAAAAGTCTGAAAGGTTGGCTGCTCACTGCTCTTCCGTTTCAGGCGGAAATTATTGGACAGCCTCTCATTGCAACGATCATAACTTGGGCTACGAAAGTCCAATGGAGACGCACATATACTCGTTGGAAAGCTAACAAACAGGGCTACAACTTTTATGTTGACCACTAAAACCAGTTCACAACGAAAAGAGGTCAAAATTGCACGTAAAGGTTCAGACCTCATAGATAACAATTTTCTACATTTCTCATTTCAAACTCTAAACTCTCAAGATTCTCACATAAACCATTTTTCATGTTATAAACCCCAAATAAGTTCATATTCAAGCAAAACAAACATATCTAAACACAAAAGGACGGTTCATTTCTCAGATCTACGCCATAAACATCGAAAAAGTAAAGATTGACACTTTTTCATCAAAACTCTCAAGAACACAAAGTTCTTGAGTTTAATCCATTAGAAAGCTCGTTTTAACCATTATTTCCGTTCATTAATCATGTTACAAGCATGTTAAACATATTAAGAACCTTAGGAACGATTTCCATCAAGAAAATCCATTCCAAACTAAAACGAAAATGGGGTGGAGGAAGTTCGGGTGAGGAGAAATCGACATTCTCCCCTTCCTCGAGTCACCCACGAATATGAAATATACTCTCTTACCTGGATTCGAAGAAAACACGACGAAGATCTCGAATCCCTAGCTCTCCCCTTGCTCTAGCTCCCAAGATCTCCTCTTCTCCTCTCAAGAACACAAGAACCATGAGAAATGAATTTCTCTCTCTCTTCCTTGCCCTTAATGGGCGCCCCCTCACACACACTCAAGGCCCATTGGGCCTCAAGCCCAATTGGCTTGGCCCAATAACGCGTTAACTCACTCTACTCGCTTAATAACTAAAGTATTCGATAAATAACTCAAGTTATTAACTTAATTAAAATGCCACGTTAAATAAAATATTTTAACACTTAAAAATAATAATATGAAAATTGGGTCGTTACAGCCGACACCATTTGTTGTTATCATATCTTCGACTCTCAACTCTAAGATGTATGATGTTGTATTTTTTGCAAATCGTGGTTGTACGAAATTAGGTTTCATGACTTTTGTCATCATTTGAGAGCACAAAATCCTCCTTACGTTTGGCTCTTGTAAGACTGTCCTGACACTAGATGTCATCAAGCTAAACTTGCACATCAAAATAGTGTGAAATCCACAAAACATAACATCTAGCTAGTGTGCTTAACTCATAATACTTAAAATCTACCAAAAATGACTCAATAATAAAGTTGATCGCCATATTGGCTTGGTAGTAATCTAAGTATCAAGAACCTAAAAATATAGTAAAGAAAAGCTGATTCTGAGATGACAAAGAAGTGATTTTGAACCATGAATTTCAAGGACTCTGGACTAGGTGAAGAACGACTCTGGACAAGATAGGTTCTAGACTCTGTATCACTAGCACTGGACTACAAACTCTAGGCAACAGCTCCATAGATATACTACAAAATCATATTCTCATATTATGAAGGAATTAATGAAGATATGATCAAATTTCAACTTAAATGCAAATACGAAGTCAAAGATTCAGAAATAGACGTTAGAAGAACCAATTAGTACAAAGAGAACCAATTAAGCAATTGTTTCGTTATGAGATTTAGACATAGCGAACCAATATGGAATGTACTACCAACGGTAAACCTGAGGATTTTCGATTCATCATACCAACAATTAAAACAAAGGATGACTTACTCAATCAAATTCCAATAGTAAAATCTTTCATCGGCTATAAAAGGAGAACAAAGAGAATTTGAAGATACACAAGAACATACATAGATACATACATATGTTCTTCAATTATTTTGTAAATCCTTGTAGACACTTAATTAGTGTTGTAAATTGCCTAAAGTGTCTGAGTTGTAATTCATTGTGTGTAATCTTCTTATCAAGAAGCAATCTCTGTAAACACACGTTGCTATAAATCATCGGTTATTGATATCCTTGAGGGACTAGGTTTAGTCATCTGCCTCGAGAAGTCATTGACAGGGCGTCAGTGAGGGTGTAATCAATTTAACTATTGGATTAAGTCCTTGAGGTCAAGGAAAACACACTAACTATCAAGCGAGTGGATTGAAGTAGCTTCGTTAACGGTGAACCTTTATAAAAATTCATTGTTGTCTTTGCTTTTATTCATCGAGTCTTTGAATTGGTCGAAAAAGTTTAAATCCTTAGAAATTCAATTCAAACTCCCCTTTCTTGTGTTTCTTGAACCTTCGGGTTTTGTAACACCCCGAACTAACTACCCTTAAAAACGTGATCTTAAAAACTTTTTAAAGATAAGTAGCCGGAGCGCTACGGAAAACATTTTCAAAAACGATCGTGCACACGACACGAAACGTCGCAGCGGAAAACATAACATAAAGGATTTTCAAAGCAATGAACAAAATAGTTCAAAAGATAATTCATTAACATAAAACATAAGTTAAGATGTTCGCATCGATATACGACAGAATACAAACGATCCCCGACTCGATGTTACAAACTACCAGAGCACTAATATACATCTCAACCAAACTAAACTTAACAAAACTATACAAAGGTAGCCTACACTAGCTCCTCACCAAAAGTGCTCCACACCAAAACGATCTGCAGCTAAAACTCGATCGAAACCTCGACCTGAATACCTGAACCCCCAAAGGTCCAGCACATAACAAATAGGTAGAGAGTTAGTAAACATAATCACATACATACGAATATAGAGACGCACCTATATTCAACCTATCACGTAATACTAACTCACACACATGCCTCGATAAGCAATACACCAGATAACACATACTCATAAATACACAACCAGATAGTTTCACGTCGTTTCGGACAACACAAAGAACTCACATAACACATAACACATAATTGCACATTTACTCAAATGCGACTAATGCCAAACATTCAATGTCATGCCAACCTAGACACGACTAATGCATGTGGTACCATCTTCTTTATCAAGGAACTTACCATTGATATCCTTCTTTATTGGACAAGTCCAATATCCTTCTTTATCAGACAAGTCTGATATCCCTAAGTAATGCATGAATTTATGAATGTCATGCATTTACCAAACATATGATAATCACTTAGCACGAAGCTACTGCTCACTACATGGATAACATAATCCATTAAACTTCTTTATCAGACAAACTGATATTCTTCTTTATCGGACAATCCGATATACAAACATACATATACTTCTTTGACATTTTATATAAATGCCATCACACAACACAATTATTAAACATATAATAATTCCAAACCAAAACGAAACCAAATACATGGATACTCACACTTTACAAACATTAACAAAAATTGCTGTCACAGAGCTGTTCACTAAGCGAATCCGTAGCGAACCCGTAGCGAACACGTAGCGAACACGTAGCGAACACGTAGCGAACACGTTCGCTGTAGCGAACAGGTAGCGAACTACATCAGAGGATTACAGGTACATGGCGAACATGTAGCGAACTCGTAGCGAACTTATTCGCTAAGCGAATCCGTAGCGAATCCGTAGCGAACTTATTCGCTAAGCGAATCCGTAGCGAATCCGTAGCGAACTACACCAGAAAATATCTGTTCTTGAGTTTCTAAGGCGGTTTAACATTGATTCCACTCAAAAATACATCTAAACATGTTATAAATGCATAACAAGTGATCAATCATGTATATACCATACATATATACATGAATCAACAATCAAAAACACCAAAACACATCACACATACAAAATCATGTCAATTTCTTGCAAAATAAGCAAAGTTGCATAAACATGCAAAACCATCATCAAACATATACATATTCCCTCCTAGATGTTCATTAAGCATACTAAGATGAAAAGACATGTTTATGATAAAGAAACTTCACCCAAAACCCCAAAGAAATTGGATGAGAGAGTTTAGGAATGGAGGCTAGACACCTCCCCTCTCTTGGATCACCCAAGCTTATGCTTAACCACTCTCACCTTAGATTGAATGATGATTCTTGCCTCTAAATCTCTTCTCCTTGCTTGTGTTCTTCTTCTAGCTCTCCTAGGGTTCTTGCTTTGCTTCTAAGCTCACAAACTTCAAACTTCTCATGAAAAACAAGTTATGATACTATTCCTTAGTTTGACTTGCTACTTATACTACTCTCCAATGGATCATGAACCAAGCCCAATAGCCTAAGCCCATTAAGCTCTCACACGCCCCAAGCCCATTAACACGACAAAGGTTTCGCTCACAAACTTATGTTCGCGATAAATAATTATAGGTCGCGTAAATAAATATTTAACACTAACCCAAAATATATGCAAATATATAAAATATCGATTTACTAAAAATCGGGTCGTTACAACTCTACCCCCCTTAAAAGAATTTCGCCCTCGAAATTACCTAAGAGATAAAACAGAGAACGAACCCTCAACGCGGCATCTTCGGTTTCTTGCATACCGGACTCTTGTGACCTTCCTCGCCACAATTGAAACAAAACACTTTCACCCGACAAGCATCGGCCTTGTGCCCAAACTGTCCACAATTGAAACACTTGTCGCTTTTCCTCGGGCAATCATATGACATATGACCCCGCTCTCCACATTTGTAACAACTTCCACTTCCTTGCTTCTTCTTTCCACTTCCATTGCCCTTGTTCTCATACGGCTTACCACGATCCAAACCTTTTCCTTTCCTATCATTCAGAACCTTATAGTAGTTGGTCTTGGCTTTGCTATCTTCATCACAAATCCTTGCCTTGGTCATAAGGGTCGGAAAATCCCTGATTTCAGAAAATCCAATCAAAAGCTTGATATCCGGACGAAGTCCACTCTCAAACTTGACACACTTATCCTCTTCGGCTTCCACCGTGTTGTAGTGTGGACTAAACACACACAAAGCTTCAAACTTAGCCGAATACTCGGCGACTGATAAATTTCCTTGCTTGAGCTCCATGAACTCGATCACTTTCTTATTCTTCACATCAGCCGGAAAGTACTTCCTTAAAAATTCCCTTTTGAAAGTTTCCCAAACGATAGCAACACCGTCCACTCCAATCCTGAGTTTCACATTCCTCCACCAAACGATTGCCTCCTCTCTAAGGGCATAAGTTCCCAAAGTAGTCTTGTTCTCCTCAGAACAACACATTGCTTCAAAGATTATCTCAACCTCATCTAACCACTTGATAGCCCCCTCCGGGTTATAGCCTCCGGTAAACAGAGTCGGTTTATGCGACATAAACCTTTCCAATCTTTTCTCACTATCCCTTCCCGGGTCATTATCCCTTACCACCAATGTAGTCAAAGCAGTCAAAGCTTGTGCAATCTGAGCGTTGGTCCTAGCAGCAGCCATGATTCCTGAACGAATCACAACTTGACGTTAGAATGTATTAACAGTGTACCCAACACATGCTTCATACAAGAGAAAGAAAATCCTAATGGCTCACATGAACCGACCTGCTCTGATACCACTATTGTAACACCCCGAACTAACTACCCTTAAAAACGTGATCTTAAAAACTTTTTAAAGATAAGTAGCCGGAGCGCTACGGAAAACATTTTCAAAAACGATCGTGCACACGACACGAAACGTCGCAGCGGAAAACATAACATAAAGGATTTTCAAAGCAATGAACAAAATAGTTCAAAAGATAATTCATTAACATAAAACATAAGTTAAGATGTTCGCATCGATATACGACAGAATACAAACGATCCCCGACTCGATGTTACAAACTACCAGAGCACTAATATACATCTCAACCAAACTAAACTTAACAAAACTATACAAAGGTAGCCTACACTAGCTCCTCACCAAAAGTGCTCCACACCAAAACGATCTGCAGCTAAAACTCGATCGAAACCTCGACCTGAATACCTGAACCCCCAAAGGTCCAGCACATAACAAATAGGTAGAGAGTTAGTAAACATAATCACATACATACGAATATAGAGACGCACCTATATTCAACCTATCACGTAATACTAACTCACACACATGCCTCGATAAGCAATACACCAGATAACACATACTCATAAATACACAACCAGATAGTTTCACGTCGTTTCGGACAACACAAAGAACTCACATAACACATAACACATAATTGCACATTTACTCAAATGCGACTAATGCCAAACATTCAATGTCATGCCAACCTAGACACGACTAATGCATGTGGTACCATCTTCTTTATCAAGGAACTTACCATTGATATCCTTCTTTATTGGACAAGTCCAATATCCTTCTTTATCAGACAAGTCTGATATCCCTAAGTAATGCATGAATTTATGAATGTCATGCATTTACCAAACATATGATAATCACTTAGCACGAAGCTACTGCTCACTACATGGATAACATAATCCATTAAACTTCTTTATCAGACAAACTGATATTCTTCTTTATCGGACAATCCGATATACAAACATACATATACTTCTTTGACATTTTATATAAATGCCATCACACAACACAATTATTAAACATATAATAATTCCAAACCAAAACGAAACCAAATACATGGATACTCACACTTTACAAACATTAACAAAAATTGCTGTCACAGAGCTGTTCGCTAAGCGAATCCGTAGCGAACCCGTAGCGAACACGTAGCGAACACGTAGCGAACACGTAGCGAACACGTTCGCTGTAGCGAACAGGTAGCGAACTACATCAGAGGATTACAGGTACATGGCGAACATGTAGCGAACTCGTAGCGAACTTATTCGCTAAGCGAATCCGTAGCGAATCCGTAGCGAACTTATTCGCTAAGCGAATCCGTAGCGAATCCGTAGCGAACTACACCAGAAAATATCTGTTCTTGAGTTTCTAAGGCGGTTTAACATTGATTCCACTCAAAAATACATCTAAACATGTTATAAATGCATAACAAGTGATCAATCATGTATATACCATACATATATACATGAATCAACAATCAAAAACACCAAAACACATCACACATACAAAATCATGTCAATTTCTTGCAAAATAAGCAAAGTTGCATAAACATGCAAAACCATCATCAAACATATACATATTCCCTCCTAGATGTTCATTAAGCATACTAAGATGAAAAGACATGTTTATGATAAAGAAACTTCACCCAAAACCCCAAAGAAATTGGATGAGAGAGTTTAGGAATGGAGGCTAGACACCTCCCCTCTCTTGGATCACCCAAGCTTATGCTTAACCACTCTCACCTTAGATTGAATGATGATTCTTGCCTCTAAATCTCTTCTCCTTGCTTGTGTTCTTCTTCTAGCTCTCCTAGGGTTCTTGCTTTGCTTCTAAGCTCACAAACTTCAAACTTCTCATGAAAAACAAGTTATGATACTATTCCTTAGTTTGACTTGCTACTTATACTACTCTCCAATGGATCATGAACCAAGCCCAATAGCCTAAGCCCATTAAGCTCTCACACGCCCCAAGCCCATTAACACGACAAAGGTTTCGCTCACAAACTTATGTTCGCGATAAATAATTATAGGTCGCGTAAATAAATATTTAACACTAACCCAAAATATATGCAAATATATAAAATATCGATTTACTAAAAATCGGGTCGTTACAGGTTTGATCTTACCTGATCAGAGATGACGCTCCGACGGAGGGGGTTGTGTACCTGCAGACACTCCGACGCTCAAGTCAGTGAGGGTGGAATGAAAGTTTTCTCTGATGAAATCGTACGTACCTTGTGAATGGTAGTAAGCTATGTATATATAGCCGCCAGCGCTGGGCCAAGGCCCTTGACGACATTAACGGCCATCAAGTGGCTGCCGAAAAACGGCTGGAAAGCCATGATGAGAAGTTATTGCTCATCATTCCGGTGAACGGCAGTTACAATACGTCGGCCATTGAGACCGTTGGTGCATAAGTGTCTGTCGTGGGCTGCTCCTCAATTGGGCTCATGCTCGTTGATCCACAGATTTTCCTTTGTTATTGGGCTCAAGACCCAGTCCAGAACAAGGTTATACATAAGAATTTATTGAGTAACAAAGAGAATGATACTGCAATATCAAAGCTAGTGGGTAGTGCGTTAATTTTTTTTTCAAAAATTAGAAGTCTCATGTAAGAATTTGCTCAAACCATCAAATGCAAATTTGTTTGTGCACTTCAATTTTATCCGTTGTAAACTCTCCTTTTAAACTTGGCCAGACTCTACTCTTGTTTCTATGTCTGACTTATCCTTACATGCAATTTTTAAGAAAAAGCCAACACAATTCAATCACTGTGTTTTTCTCATCTTCAAATTATTATTATACATGACCTTTGTCTTGAATTTATGTTACTTTTGTGTTTATGGTTCGATGTAAAGACTTAACTCTTACATTATGACAATATTGTTAGAGTGTAGCATATTATGTAATTGTTTGGGAAATTACTCCCTCCGGTCCTAAATATAAGAGAAAGTTTACATTTTAGATTCATTGAGAATCTAATGTATCTGGCTCATATTATGGACCAGATACATTAGATTCTCAATGAATTTAAAAAATAATTTTTTTTTTATATTTAGGACTGGAGGGAGTACTTTGTAATTTATTGTTTATATTGTATCCCTATTGATATTTTAGATAAACTGATATGTAGTATTATAAATTAATTATATAAATGGCTTGATTAGTATTTTGGTCCCTTAAAAAAAATGGTTTCAGTCCTATAAGGGACCAAATTACTAATTAAGACTATATAAATAAAAAATTATTATTCTACTTTTAGTATCCTTAATTAATGCCCAGGGACACTATTTAGCATTTTCCCATGCTCACTAGTGCCCCGGAGCACTAGTTAAAGAACTAAAAAAAGGTAAATTTATTGCAAAATTATTATTCTACTTTTAGTATCCTTAACTATTATTGCAAAAGAAAGATCAAAATAAATCAAATTCATTAAAATCAAATATTTCTTTTTTAATTATATATTTAATTTTTTTTATTTTTACCATTATTCCATTATAATATTGTTTTTTCGTCAAAAGTAAATAAAGTATTAAAATATGTCCTATACATTGTTATCTTGTCATTATTTTTCATACTATTCTTTAGTTAAAGGATTTATTATATATAAACATGTATTAATTATAAACGTAAACTTTGTTGACGTTAAATAAATGTTATTGACCCAAGAATAATATTACTTTTATTGACCATAATTAATACCATGATACATTAACGTCAGTTTTTGACTTTATCTTATTGTATAAATATTCTATTGTAAGAAGTTAACTGTCAACCTATCAAAAAATAATGGCAATCCGTGTCAATATTCTCTTGTTTACCATTGCAATGATATGTCTTGCTTCAGTGACATTTGCTGGTAACAAACTAATTTCTGATTAACTAAATTTTGTTGTGGTTTCGATTAAATGTCTTGCAATTGTAGAATTTGAGAGTGGTGTTTGAAATATCTATTTTATTTTTTGAGTTTTAGAAATCTTTATTTTGAGTTGTAGAATTTGAGAGTGGTGCTTAATTAATCTATTGGTCCCTTAAAGACATTTTAGGTTTCACAATGGTCCCTTAAAGAAAAAAAGGCTTGGATTGGTCCCTTAAAGAAAAAAAGACCCGGATTGGTCCTTTAAAGACATATATGTTTGTCATATTAATCCTTTCCGTTAAATTTTAACTTCAAATATAACAAAAAATTCCAATGGTTAAAATTTTAAAAATTAATAAGATTTTTGGTGGATCACTTACACTTAATGGCATCTACAATCCAGTCAACTAAAACTAACGTTTTTTGTAAAAAATTGACAGAAATGACCAATTGAGAAACAGATGTGTCTTTAAGGGACCAATCCGGATTTTTTTTTTTAAAGGACCATTGTGAAACCTAAAATATCTTTAAGGGACCAAAATACTAATTAATTTTATATAAATAGGTTTGAAATGACAATTGCTTGTAACTTAGATGATATTTCTAATGGTGTTTTATTTATTTATTTATTTATTTTTATAAGCTCTAATAGTGTTTTATTGATTGTTGCAGAAGTAGATTTGACAAATTCAGGAGAATTAGAAGTTTCAGGAGAATGCTTCAATACACCGTATTGTCCCAATGATTCATATCAATGCTCCATTTTGTGTCATAATAAGGGGTACCAACATGGTGGTAATTGTTCAAATGGAACGAAATTATGTTGTTGTAAACAGAACGCTTGAGATATTTTAATTTGATAAGTGTACTTTTTGAAATGTTTGTAGAAGTGTCTATACAAACAAAGTCTTTAAGATTTTCATAAAAGTAAGTTTTTTTTAATAAGAAAAAGCTATGATTGATAAAAAAAAAAAAGTTATGTTACACCTTCATATCAGAATGGATATGATTCAAAACACACCGTGGAAAATTTGTGGGCCAAAATTTATTGGGCTCAAGAATAGCCCAACGTGCAAGCACATGAGCCGCTTGATTCTCGTTTCGATTCAACCATGCGACAGAGACTTGATTTTGACGATCCAAAACCCTAGAACACCTTCACGCCATATGATCCCATTGAGTTCTAGGGAATAACCTGGAATGAACGACCATGATAATGGTTTTTCATAATAATAAGTTGAAAACTCAACATTGTTATTTCAATTAAAAATAATACTATTATGTTTTTTTTAATGAAATGTTATATTTATTATTAATATTATTATTATTATAAAATTGATGAGAAAGTATGACAACATGACATTAAAATATGGAGAACACATTATAATATGTATTGGGGCAACTGTTCTGTCCAACACACTTAAAGACCCAACATAATCGATTAGAAGAACATGTGGCTCTAAACGACTACAGAACCACCAAGCGAGCACGAATTGGAGGTTCACTATTCCAAATATTCACTAAAGCACACTGGATAAATGACACTCTAGAAGATATTTGT
Source organism: Trifolium pratense (assembly GCF_020283565.1). Classification (NCBI taxonomy): domain Eukaryota; kingdom Viridiplantae; phylum Streptophyta; class Magnoliopsida; order Fabales; family Fabaceae; genus Trifolium; species Trifolium pratense. The sequence goes on from NC_060063.1 coordinate 30,646,193, forward strand.
GGCTAATCCCATGCACATGGAGAACCTCACTATATGAGTAAACCCTAATATTCCTCTACATAAGCATTCATGCACTCACTCCCAAGATATGCTTACTATTACGTCAATATATTTAACACATTTTCTCATTCATTCATATACTGACTTGAGCGTTAGATTGCTAACATTATTGCAAATATTTTTCCCTATAAATACCAAGAAATCATACCAAACATCATCATATACAAATCTGACGAATTTTCCTTCACCATCATAACATTCTCATTTGAGCACTGAGTTCAACTTGTAGGTCTGGGATAGATTTAAACTTATTTTTTAATCCGCACTCTATTTTTTAATGTATGTATTTATTTTCTAAAATATATGCATTTCAGATTGCTTAATGACAATTTTTTAATGTGTCACAAATTAAAAATTAAGTACACAAATTGTCACGTGGTGACATCAAAGGTGAAGGTAGTAAACAGACAAATCATAATATTTGTTTAGGGACAAACATAAAAAATACAGTAGTATCTAATGACATCACGAATTTTGTTATAAAGATGTCAAATAGACTTAAAATTAACACGAGTCCTAAGTTTTAATATCTCCATAGATGATAGATTTGACTCCTAAAGTCAATAATACGAGGAGTAATAGTAATCACACGATTTCATGGTTCTAGATCATATACATATGAAAGGTAGAGAGCATAAGACTCATGAAAGGTCACTGTAATTGATAATGATAATTAATTTTGAAATTATACCGTGTAAATGATCCTATTTATAGACTCAATTGAGCTAACTAACTTTCCAAGTTCCAACTCCCTAACTAATTTATCAACCGAACTAATTAACCCTAATTATATACACTCCAATCTTATATATAAGAAACATTTTGGAAAAACAATTTGGTCATTTTTATAAGAAACACTCTTTAAATAAATTTATTCTTTATTAAATATATAATTCCTTGTATACCCTTATTAAATTGTTTAAAATACAACTTATTTCAATGTTATGAATCAATTACACAGACACATTCCCAAGTTTAGTTTTGCAATAACACATAACATTTTAGAATTTTTCGTTAAAAAATAGCCTCCTTAGTATGTGTGTTTTTCTCAATGTGTTCTTTATATATAAGAGTTGAGGGAGTATGTAACAAGGAGCAGTGACGGAGCCAGAACTTTTGGGCGGTGGGGGCACCATATATTTCCCACTATATATAAATTTTTCATATTAAATATAAAAATAACTTTTCATTTTTTAATCGTCGTTTATATTGCATAAGTTGTTTTCTACAATGCTTTATATTCTCAAAACGTTCATATTTTTTTCATTATCAATAAAAATATTTCTCTCTAACAATGGAGTTTTCACTATTATTAACACAAATTCAAACTCACAAAATATATAATAGGCCGAATGTACCCTAAGATCCATTAAGTTTCGCATTTTTTACAGTTATGTCCCTTGAGCTAATTTTTTAGGTAACAACCAAATCCTTTCAATTTTTTAGGTGAAAAATAGGTTCATTACATTTCTAACTTGTTGCATTGTTATCCTTCCAATTAACCTTCTTACCTTGTTGCATTACTATGGCCATTAACGTTGACTTCCACAATGGTGAATATTTTGATGAAAAAGACACATATGTTATAGGAGATTAACGGGAACAGTAACGGTGCGCAACAAGTTTTTGTAACAGAAGACTTAAAGGGTAAAGATGCAACAAATTAAAAATTTAAAGGACATATCTATTACCTAAAAAGCTTAAAGAACTTAACTATTACAAATGTGAAAACATGTATTTGACATATATATATATATATATATATATATATATATATATATATATGTTATTCTATATACTACTTAATTTTTTTTCAAAACTTTGTGAAGGCACATGCCCACACAAGCCATCAAGTGGCTCCGTCCCTGACAAGGAGACACTGCTACACTTATCACATTGTTTTTTTAAACACTACACTTATCACATTTAATAATAGTCCCGGTAACATTTTTAGTCAGGTTACTAATGATATCTTTACACAGGGACGAACACAGAAATTTTAAGTTGTGGGGACAACATATTTATATAAATTTATAACATTAAGCATATATAACAATTCATTTTTAATAATAATAAATAAATTTCCTACGAATTTTAATATTGATTTTCTCATCAATATAGATAAAAAGATCCTTCTATTTAAATAACTAAACAAGCATGAGATGAATGGATTTGCGGTGGCAGTTATTTTTTTATAGGGAAACAATCATTTTAATTGTGAGTATGCAAAATGTTATCATTGTGGTCCATAAATGTATTGAAATTGCAAACACAACTCTAGTACATCTTTTGTTAGTAATCATATGAGTTAAATTGATTAACGAAAAACATATTTAAGAACTAAATTGACTACCTAAAAAATATTCGAGAATCAAAATGACTAAAATAACACATTTGTAGACCAAAACAATTGTTCTCTATGTGTGGGCAACTTAATATATTAGTGAAATTATATCTATGTGTTGTGTATTTTTAGTGTATATAGTATCAAAAAAATTCTCCCCAAATCATAGTGGGGGCAGGGACGGACATAAGGGGGGCAAGTAGGGGTTGAGGCCCCCCCCTCTTGTCATAATTTTTTTTTCATATACTTATTCTTGATACATACTACATAAATTGATATTTGAGAATTCTGTTAAAAGTTAGTAACGACCGTTTGATGAAAAAACAGGCTCCCACAACACAACATGATAATTTTAACAATTTGCTTTAAAATATTTTAATAATATATATTATACACTATTAAAGTTCAAATTCTATTAAGTTAGTTCTGATTGTTTGCTACAAGTGAAAGATTATTTTCTTGCTATGAAGATTGTGAAAAATAGGTTGAGAAATAAGATAGAAAATGAATTTCAAACTAATTAATATGATTCAGTTGTTGATGAATTTTATGATAGAGAGGAATGTCGTGTTCGTGTACAATTTAGATAAACAATGTAATGTATTTTTTATTTTTTATTAAGCATATTTAAGTAATATTTTAATTATTATGATTTATTTAATATTTATAATTTAATTATTTCGGCCCCCCGTTTTATAGATTCCTGGATCCGTCCCTCTCAAGGCCACACAAGGCCACACTTTGGTCCGTCCCTGTCTTTATAGTAACATTTCAAACAAAATGTTGCATTGGAATGACTATGATTAACTTTTAAATATTTTTTAATTCAATGTATCCAAAACACGCTTCTCAGCCCATAACCAAAAGAAAGAGACGTGTATCAACAAAATCTCAAACAATTCACCGCAAATCTCACTTTCGTCCAAATTTCTCTCAATCCTAATCTCACTCCACACAATCTCAAACGATTCTTGTGATGAAGAGGTAGCTTTGTTCTGATCTCATACGATTCACAATCTCAAACGATTCACTGCAAATCTCATTTTCGTCCAAATTTCTCTCAATCCCAATCTCACTTCACACTCTCTCAAACGATTCACAATCTCACTCCACACTTTCTCTCAATCGCAAACGTTACGCCACTTAGGTTGAGATTGTGAATCGTAACGTGACTAAAAATGTTACCCGGGACTGTTATTAAATACTAAATGTGATAAGTCTAATAGTGAGAGGTAAATAATAAAAAAAGTACATAATCATAATGTGTAGACATAGTCTTATACATCAATGTCATAATACTATTAATACAACAATTAACAATTAAAACAAAGAGAAATCTTCCAACTTCATCATCTCTACTCCATTGTCCTTCTTCCTTTTAATTCCAATGAAACATGTTTCTTAACAAGTGAGTAAGATATAAAGTAAGTGTGGAAACATAAAAGTAAGTCGTGACTTCAGAGTCAGCAATTCACATCCTCCACTCCAGTCCACTCTATCAGAGTCAGGAATTCACCATCCTCTCTATTTTCATTCTTCAGAGTCACACCTCCTTCATCTCTATCTCTATATATACCTTCGCTTACTTCACTTCATAAACATCTCTCTCTCTCTCTCTCTCTATATATATATATATATATATATATATATATATATATACACAAAGTTGTCAGACTCGAGAGTCTACTCAGACTCGCAAAGGGTCGTAGACTCGATTCGTAGACTCGTACGAGTTTATCATGCACGCACGCGCACGCACGCACGCACGCGCACGCGCGTGTGCGCACACACACACACACAACTCAAAGCAAAAAAGCTCCAAAATAAAACAAACAAAATAGCAAAGCTCCGATTAAATATATATGATAATGGCTTCAAACATCAACATTAACACATTCACAACATTAACACTTCACTCCCTAATTCCCCCTTTTCATTATCGTCATGTTGAATCCTCCGATCATCATTATCATCATCCTTTCATTATTATCATCATTACCATCACCATCCTCTTCCTTCAACCTCACCCAATTTCCAACCGATGATCCTTCCCATTTCTACACAGTAGCTTCATCCGAATGTCATTCTCTGGGTTTTGATACAGAGATTGACACTCACAGTCCGGTTACTCTATTTGTACTGGACGATGCTGCATTTGCCAACGCCGCCAGTGCCGGATACAAAGAGCTTCCAGTGGCAAACAAATACTTTATCTGGCAACGCCACATGATAAGTGGCTTTTTCACCACCTCCTTCCTCACCCAAAATGCCAAAGTTTGGCATTCTCAGTCCACAGTGGGGACGGAAATAATAGGGGATAACAAATTTATGCTCAACATTACTGTTTTCCTCCAACGGCTCTGTCGAAGTCAGCAACACCGTGGTTCGAGCTATCGTAACTCGGAATATCGTCAATGAAAATCCTATTGCCATTTATGGGGTCTCCGAGGTATTGCTTCCTAGAGATCTTCCCCAAATTCCTAGCCATGGTTCTGTTACCGTTGCCGCCGCCGCCACCACCACTCTTTGGGATGTTTTTACTGTTTTAGTTTTTTTATTGTATTATGTATTTAGTATAGTAGTAATTTTAACTTATGTAGTGTAGTAGTTTTAGTTTATTAGGCATGTATTATTCCTCTATAAATGAGGAACTATTATGTAAAAATCACAATTCAAATATATTACAGTATGTATTAATGAAATGGTTAGTTTATTCTAATTTATTGCCTTTCAAATCTCTTCTGTGATTATTAAGCCACTTTCGCTGCATGGAATGACATGGCCAATTTAGAATTGATTGCTAATTGTGAGAATTAGATAGAATTGATTTTGGAGTATTAGAAATCCCTTTTATTGTCCTATTGTTCTACAAAAATACTGATTTTTGGGGAATGATGAATCAGCATCATATATTAGTTTCCGGCCCCAATTATTATTGCAAGTGTTAAATTCAAAGTTGTCAGACTCGAGAGTCTACTCAGACTCGCAAAGGGTCCTAGACTCGATTCGTAGACTCGACTCGTAAACTCGTACGAGTTTATCATGCACGCACGCGCACGCACGCACGCACGCACGCACGCACGCGCGCACACACACACAACTCAAAGAAAAAAAGCTCCAAAATAAAACAAACAAAATAGCAAAGCTCCGATTAAATATATATATATATATATATATATATATATATATATATATATATATATATATATATATATATATATATATATATATATATATATATATATGATAATGGCTTCAAACATCAACATTAACACATTCACAACATTAACACTTCACTCCCTAATTCCCCCTTTTCATTATCATCATGTTGAATCCTCCGATCATCATTATCATCATCCTATCATTATTATCATCATTACCATCACCATCCTCTTCCTTCAACCTCACCCAATTTCCAACCGATGATCCTTCCCATTTCTACACAGTAGCTTCATCCGAATGTCATTCTCTGGGTTTTGATACAGAGATTGACACTCACAGTCCGGTTACTCTGTTTGTACTGGACGATGCTGCATTTGCCAACGCCGCCAGTGCCGGATACAAAGAGCTTCCAGTGGCAAACAAATACTTTATCTGGCAATGCCACATGATAAGTGGCTTTTTCACCACCTCCTTCCTCACCCAAAATGCCAAAGTTTGGCATTCTCAGTCCACAGTGGGGACGGAAATAATAGGGGATAACAAATTTATGCTCAACATTACTGTTTTCCCCCAACGGCTCTGTCGAAGTCAGCAACACCGTGGTTCGAGCTATCGTAACTCGGAATATCGTCAATGAAAATCCTATTGCCATTTATGGGGTCTCCGAGGTATTGCTTCCTAGAGATCTTCCCCAAATTCCTAGCCATGGTTCTGTTACCGTTGCCGCCGCCGCCACCACCACTCTTTGGGATGTTTTTACTATTTTAGTTTTTTTATTGTATTATGTATTTAGTATAGTAGTAATTTTAACTTATGTAGTGTAGTAGTTTTAGTTTATTAGGCATGTATTATTCCTCTATAAATGAGGAACTATTATGTAAAAATCACAATTCAAATATATTACAGTATGTATTAATGAAATGGTTAGTTTATTCTAATTTATTGCCTTTCAAATCTCTTCTGTGATTATTAAGCCACTTTCGCTGCATGGAATGACATGGCCAATTTAGAATTGATTGCTAATTGTGAGAATTAGATAGAATTGATTTTGGAGTATTAGAAATCCCTTTTATTGTCCTATTGTTCTACAAAAATACTGATTTTTGGGGAATGATGAATCAGCATCATATATTAGTTTCCGGCCCCAATTATTATTGCAAGTGTTAAATTCAAAGTTGTCAGACTCGAGAGTCTACTCAGACTCGCAAAGGGTCCTAGACTCGATTCGTAGACTCGACTCGTAAACTCGTACGAGTTTATCATGCACGCACGCGCACGCACGCACGCACGCACGCACGCACGCGCGCACACACACACAACTCAAAGAAAAAAAGCTCCAAAATAAAACAAACAAAATAGCAAAGCTCCGATTAAATATATATATATATATATATATATATATATATATATATATATATATATATATATATATATATATATATGATAATGGCTTCAAACATCAACATTAACACATTCACAACATTAACACTTCACTCCCTAATTCCCCCTTTTCATTATCATCATGTTGAATCCTCCGATCATCATTATCATCATCCTATCATTATTATCATCATTACCATCACCATCCTCTTCCTTCAACCTCACCCAATTTCCAACCGATGATCCTTCCCATTTCTACACAGTAGCTTCATCCGAATGTCATTCTCTGGGTTTTGATACAGAGATTGACACTCACAGTCCGGTTACTCTGTTTGTACTGGACGATGCTGCATTTGCCAACGCCGCCAGTGCCGGATACAAAGAGCTTCCAGTGGCAAACAAATACTTTATCTGGCAATGCCACATGATAAGTGGCTTTTTCACCACCTCCTTCCTCACCCAAAATGCCAAAGTTTGGCATTCTCAGTCCACAGTGGGGACGGAAATAATAGGGGATAACAAATTTATGCTCAACATTACTGTTTTCCCCCAACGGCTCTGTCGAAGTCAGCAACACCGTGGTTCGAGCTATCGTAACTCGGAATATCGTCAATGAAAATCCTATTGCCATTTATGGGGTCTCCGAGGTATTGCTTC